>NC_060267.1:133930051-134152285 GCF_021613505.1 Equus quagga
CAAGGACCTGGGTAAGGAATGAAGTTCTGGGTTTCCCGGGGGAAGTGAAGCATCCCAACGGAGCACGGGCAGGGGCATCCTCGCGGGGGAAGAGAAAAGAGGACCCAGGAAGCACCATTCCGGGAAGGGAGTGTAAGGTAGCCATCCAGGCCAGGAACCGCGCAGCACCGGCTGGGTGCTCGGACAAGGGGTGCGAAGCTGCCAAGCTCGCGAGCGGCTCGCGAGGATCTTGGGGCCGAGGTGGGCCGCGCCCTCACCATCTGCGTGGGCAGCGAGCTCAGGTGCTCCAGCATGACTGGCTGAGGAGGCGGGCGACAGAGTGCAGGCGGCGGGCGGCGGAGCGAGGGTGGCCGCGACTCGAGGACGGTAAGGGCTGGAGTGTGGTCCTGTGCACAGCCTCGCGCGCCTGCCGAGCCGAGGAGCGCGATGGCCGCGGCCCCGGAAGCGGATGTCTGTGACAGACCCGGACGGCCCGCGGCCCCGCCCCGCGCGTTCGCTAGGCGACCTGCGCTTTCGGGGCTGTTTGTGGCCCGGCGCGCGGCCCGCGAGGGCTGAGGTGGCGACCGTGGCGGCCGAGCCGAGGCATCGCGCGCCCGTGAAGGGCTCGCCGTTAGTGCTGTTGGGTGCCGGAAGTCGCGGCCTGGCTCCCCAAAACAGTCCTCGACTGCGCCCCGGCGACCTAACGGCTGCCGGCGCGCGTCCCGTCTCCATGGCGACGGGCTTTCCTCGGCGAGGACCCCGGCGGCGGGGCTGCCCGGCGGCGCCTGCTCGGCGCGATGCTTTCGCAGTCAGAGCGGTGGGCGGGCTGGGGCTTGCAGGGCTGCGTGGCTGCAGCGGAGCCGGCGGGCAGGCGGGCTTGGTCCGGAGTGCAGGGGACGCGGGCGGCCCGGCGGCGGGCTGGGCCCCGGGGCCTGCGGCGCGGGCGCTGAGCTGGCGGGGCGCTGAGCTGGCGGGGCGGGCCGGGGCGCGGGCGGCGGCGGCGGCTGTGGTAGCTCCTCCTCCTCCGGCTGCAGGTAAGGGCGGCCGCGGGGAGAGTCCAAGGGGAACGGCTTGCTCACCTCCTAACTCGGGGCTCTCTGGGCCTCAGGGGAACCCCCGGAGTGTCACACACCCCCTTGCTCATCCCTAAGCGTAAGAGGGCCCTAGTGATCCCCCGAATTTAGAGGAGACTACCCCAGGCCACATCCTCGAGAAAAAGGGAATCCCCTCGGAGAGGGGACCCCCTTCTCGACAGACCCTCGCAGCAGTGTGGAGAGGGTTAGCACCCCGGGAGTCTCCAAGTTGGCCCACCAACATGCTCGCCGGCTTCACTGGGCCCTCCTGATTGAGACCAGCCAAGGTTCGCTCTCCCTCTCAAGGCTGGTGTCTATCTCAAAAGCTTAGGCCCTCCCCGGTTGCTCCGAGCGAGGTGGGTTGCCCACATTTCGGAGAGAAACCGTTCTGGGGTACGCGGGCCTGTGGGTTCCTGCAGGCTCTCTGGCCTCTATGCTATGTTGCATGTCAGGGTCACAGACGTTGGGATTCCAGGCACTCTCAGGGCAGGTTGGTGTGTGGCTGCCGCCCTCATTCATGCAATCAGCAAACATTCACAGCACCTTTTTTTGTGCCGCTGTGACCAACACCAGGCCCTTGCCTTTCTAGAGCCCAGACTGTGTCAAGGGAGACTGCCACATAACCCCAGAAATATATGACAGCTGGATTAATTCTAGGATAGGGAGCCCCCGGGGGATGTGGGAACCCGGGGTGGGGTGGAGGAGTGCGGCTGAATGTAGGGTTTTGGGGAGGCTCCCTTGACTCCTGAAAGCCAAGTAGGAGCTAGCCAGATGAAGAGGTAGGAGAAAGTGAATGTCTTTAGTGCCTTCAGCCTGGCAGAAACTAAACAGACCTCTTGTATCTAGAAATAGACATGTCCCTCTGTGTTATCCTCTTTAAATGCACTTCACAGGGTAGCAGTTGCTGTATAGACTTTTAGGTATTTGAGCTATGACGATATGATGGGAAAAGGAAGTTTTCAGGTTCCATTTGAGAGAGATCTCCATCGGAATCCATGTCTTTCCTTGTGTTGGAAGTTGTTTTCATGATTATCATCAAAGATTGCTTTCTCAGGCCGGCCGGTGGCACAGCAGTTAAGTGTGCACGTTCCGCTTCAGCGACCTGGGGTTCAGCGGCATGGGGTTTACCAGTTCACGTCACAGGTGTGGACCTCTGCACTGGTCATCAAGCCATGCTGTAGCACGTGTCCCACATATAAAATAGAGGAAGATGGGCAGGGATGTTAGCTCAGGGCCAGTCTTCCTCAGCAAAAAGAGGAGGATTGGCAGCAGATGTTACCTCAGGGCTAATCTGCCTCAAAAAAAAAAAAGATGGCTTTCCCTTTCTGAGCTGAGAATCAGCCTTGCTCCTAGATTAACAAGATCATTTCACAAATATCGTACCTACTACCGTTTGCCAGACATGGTTTTAGTTGGCGGGGATGCATTGCTAAACATTTTCATTGGGGTCTCTTGGAGCTTACATTCTAGTCAGGAAAGACAAAGAAACAAATGAGATAACTTCATAATTGAGGAGGGGGAGTGGTGAACTTCCCTGATGGCCTCTGAAGGGATGGGTGAGAGGAAGATAGAACGATAACTTTGGTCTTTGGTGACCTCGACAAGACCAGTTTGAATGGAGCAGTAGGGACAGAAGTCTGGTTGGAGGAGGCTGAAGAGAGAACAAGAGGAGAAGTGGAGCTAGAGACTTTAAATCTTCTCAAGCTTTTAGAGTGAGGGGGAGCAGAGAAATGGGTTTGTGGGTCAGCTGGAGCGTGGGGAGTGATGTCTTTTTTTTTAATTAAAATTTTTAAATTTTTTTAAATTAAATTTAAAAAAAATTAACTTTAAGTTTTTTAAATTAATTTTTAAAATTAAAACCAGACTGGGGCCGGCCCGGTGTCGCAGCGGTTAAGTTCACACCTTCTGCTTCTCGGTGGCGCGGGGTTCGCCAGTTCGGATCCCGGGTGCAGACATGGTACCGCTTGGCAAAAAAGCCATGGTGTGGTAGGCGTCCCACATATAAAGTAGAGGAAGATGGGCATGGATGTTAGTTCGGGGCCAGTCTCTCTCAGCAAAAAGAGGAGGATTGGCAGTAGTTAGCTCAGGGCTAATCTTCCTCAAAAAAAAAAAAACAAACAAACCCAGAGCATGATAATATGCTGATGGCTGTAATCCAGCAGAGAGGGAAAGAGTGTGCTGATGCTGCACCAAGGAAACAATTACAGGTAGGTTGCAGAGCATCAGTGGAATGGCCTTTCATGTACATAGAAATAGGAGGGAAAGCAGAAAAGGTGAGCAAAGCTGCTGAGAATGTGGGTACTAATGCAAGCGCAAGTTAAAAAAAATAGTCGTCTTTCTCCCTAAGGTTTCTTCACCCATATCTCTGGGTTTGCCTGCCTTGGGGGGTGTGTGTGTGTTTTGTGAGTGATTTGGGAATGAAAGTTTTAAAATTTCTAAACAAGAAATATTAATTTTCATAGTGACCAATTGAATATTGCTGATCAAATTGTACACAGTTGTGTGGTCTAACAAAAAATACAGCCACTGTTGCCCATCCCAGGGTCTACACGCAGGTTTGTTTTGAGAATTTCTTCTAATCAGATTAATGAATTCCATTACCAGGGAAGCACCAGGAAAGGAAATATGAATCAGACATACTCCATAATAATTGGCATTTTGCATATAGATAACTGTGGAAGAGTTTTTGGAGCAAGTGGTTTCTGCCATGCTAATCTACTTACATACATCAAATACCTGACAGGATTGTGTTTTTCTTGTGTCTAGCTAACTGGAATAGCACAGATATATGTGCCTCTCAATCCACATACTACCTGTAAGTAACTTATGGAAGTTGTTGAGCTAAAACACTGTCTTTTGTACTGTTAACTAAATGAGATTTCTTTGAGGGAGATCGTTTTCTCCAGTCTTGGTGGAAGTTGGCTAAAGCTGGCAGATGTTAGAGCTTTGAGCAGCTCCCAGTCTGCCAGCTTCTATGGGTAAGGCTCAGCCCACAATGTGATAGAGGCACATGGCTCAGGGTATATAATGATGTGTATTCTTTAAAAAGGAAGATCATTGGTATAATGTACTTTATATATACTGCTCTAGAAAGAAATGAGAGAGAGTGTGTGTGTGTGTTTTAGATTGTCTTTTGGGAATTTGAATTATTTTCTCGGAAATTTGTAATCTGGTCTGTGATCTCCAGTTTTTTAAACAGCCCTTCAATTATTTCTCCTTTTTTCAATGGCCTTGAGAAACCAAATGTCTGATATGCACACACTTTACTTAAGGTGAAATTAATTCAAACTTACTTTGATTTTAAAAGTACGCTGTATTTGAAAGTGCTTTGTAAAGTTGAAAGCCTTATGTAAATGTCAGGTTCCCCCCTGGGGGAAGGTGAAGTAGAAGAGGGTAGAGGTCTCAAATGTAGGATCACTATAGCCTGGTTGTATAAAATCTATTCTTAAGGAAACATTACCCAGAGATTGTTGTAGAAATCTAACCGTTTAATTTAGTTCCACCTACAGTCTTGTTTCCATTGAATTATTTGTTTTTAAAAAGTGAAGGCATCAGATGAGCTGGGGGGCACAAGCCACAAGCAGAGTGACAATATTAGCCACTGCTTTTTTTTTCTTTTGAGGAAGATTAGCCCTGGGCTAACGTCTGCCAATCCTCCTCTTTTTTGCTGAGGAAGACTGGCCCTGAGCTAACATCCATGCCCATCTTCCTCTACTTTATATGTGGGATGCCTGCCACAGCACGGCTTGCCAAGCAGTGCCATGTCCGCACCCGGGATCTGAACCGGTGAATCCCAGGCCACCAAAGCGGAACTTGTGGACTTAACCGCTGCACCACCGGGCCGACCCCATAGGCACCCCTTTCTTAAGACATGGGAGTTAACCAACAGAGATGAAGCCCTGGGAAGAAGCTCATTTTTTCTTTTAGCAGATTTTTAATTTTTGAAAATACACTAAACTTGTGATAGCAAGATTGGATTTTGTGAATTTTTAAGATTGTTTCTCTGCTACAGTTTCAAATGAATTTGGAAAATCTTTTTTTCTTATAATTCCAATTAAAGGTGAATGGACTATAGCTTGAAACAGGGATGTTTTGTACTGATGAGGCTGACCTCAGGTTACTTGATCACAGACAACTGAGTCCATGTCTCATTTAACTAGGAATTTTAAGTGGAAATTCATTCAGAAAATGTTTCCATAGTGGTTAGACCTCAAGTATTCCTCTTGGTAGAATTTCTTTTGCTTTTCATCTAGCAGCATATAATGTAGGCTGTTTCTCCAAGTTATTTGGAAGTAGTTTATCATCATGACTACCATAAAAAACTCAGATCCCAAATTGGGTTCTTGGAAACTATTAATTCAAAATGGAAACTATTAATTCAAAGCTATTCAAATTTTCTGGCAGAAAATACCATATGCACTTCTTGTTTCTCCCTGAATTTAGGCACTTTAATGGCCATTCTCATGTACCTGCTGACTTTGGGGGCTTGTTTTTGTTTTGTAGGGTTAATAACTAAAATTTATGTAAGACAGAAGAGAAAGATGTCATTCCGTAAAGGTATGCTCTTTCTACAAGTTATGTTGTTTTTATACCTAGTCAAAAGGTCTAGAGATGTAATGCAGGCTTTCCCCTCTGTTTCAGTAAACATCATCATCCTGGTCCTGGCCGTTGCTCTCTTCTTACTGGTTTTGCACCATAACTTCCTTGGCCTGAGCAGTTTGCTAAAGAACGAGGTTTCAGGTATGGGAACCCTTACTAATGCCTTGGCATCTGTTGAGGACCTGGAGTTCCCTATGTCCCACATTCTAAGTTACATCACTAGGTTAAAGGAAAAGAAAGCTTTCTTCTGGGCCTTACAAAAGCTACTAAACACTCTGGGAGAGGCGTGGTGGTACTCACTGTGCTCTTGCAACCCCTGCCCCCCATTCTCCCTGCTGTGCACTTGTTTGCTAAGGGTTTGATCTGACAGAAGATCCCTTTTCACCAAATCAGAGGCCGTAGAGGAGCCTCCTTGGGCTGCTGTCTGCTCACATTTCAGCTGGGCAGGGCTTCAGAAGGTGGGGACAGGTGAGTGTCTCTGGTGTTTGATGTCTGCTCTTTTCACTAAAGTGTCAGTCTGGTTACTTCGCCTGTTACTTTCCTTTAACCTGTGGAACTATCAGCAGGACTCTAGTAGAAAAACAAAACCATACAGCCTTGTCAACTGATTTTAAAAATCACTTTATTGTGTAATTCCATTGCCATTTCTTTTAAATTAGTTGTTCATACCACTCTGCCTTGGTATTGAGGGATGTTTGAGGCTGCAGAGTGTTTGTCAAAAATCATTTTTGGGTTGCCACCCACCATAACTGATAGCTTTCCCCGAGTGCTCTGATAGCATATTTTATAGCAGTGTTTATATACATGTGTGTGTATTTATATGTATATATAGATATGTACGTAAAGTTATGCATGCTCCTGGTGGGCACATTCATAAAAAAGAAAGTAGCATTCAAGCTCCAGGAGGGCAGTTGGTCCACTGCTTTATCTCCTGTGCCTGTGGATGATGGCTGGTACATAGGAGGTGCTCAGTAAATATTCACAATGAATTATTTCATTGCCTAAAGATAACTATTATTAACATTTTGGCTTAGTACCTTCCAGTTTTTTTCTCTACGTATATATTTTTTTCCATACAGTTAAGGTTATACTATATATAAACTGCACATGACATGTTTTTCCACATGATTATATCCTAAGCATGTCTCCATGACAGTAGAAACTCTTCACATATAGTTTCAATGCCACAGTTTGTTTCCACAAGAAAAAGTCTTTTGGTACAGTGACTTACAGATGCTTTTGATGGCAACCTCACAGTAAGAAATGAGTTACATACAGCATACACATATACATGTGTATTTGCTTATTTTCTACCTACCTATCTTTCAAGATGGCAGAGATTCGTCTGTCTTATTCATGGTAGTAACCCAAGTGCCTAGATATTGCCTGGCATAGTATGCACTCAGTGTTCAATGAATGATAAATGAGTAAATGAGTAATATAAAAGGCAAAAAGGAAAGTTTACAAAACAGTACTTGCAGTTGCTGTGTGTGATGCACTCTCATATTTTCTAATGTTCTGTTCCAATTTAGGAACTGATCGTGACCCACTAAATTGATTTCATGCCTACTTATGGGATATGATTCATAGTTTGAAAAACAACTTTTCAGTTTATTTCTTGGTTTTCACAATTATAAATAAAATTGTGACTTCTGATTACCTCTCAGATTTTATCCTTAAGAGAGGCAAGAGGAATTATTGGGTCAAAGTCCGTGTACCTTAAAGCTCTTGATACAAATTGCCAAAATGTATTATATAAAGATTTTGTTATATTCCCACCAGTAGTGTATCAGAATTCTGGCAACCTAGTTTTTTAAAGTGCTTCTGCTTTTCCAAAAGCCTGGTTACATATAGCAAAACAATAAAGGTCACGTGATTCGTAGGCTGTATGCTTCACATTGTAATGGGGGAGAATGAGGTAAACAACTATCGTAATCCTCATCTTACCTCTTTCCTAGGCTCTGCATCAAAAGCTCATGAGATTGTATTTGTATCACAGCACCTTCCTTGTGTTCTTTGCAGATTCAGGAATTGTGGGGCTTCAGCCCATAGACTTTGTCCCAAATATTCCCCGACATGTGGTAGACGGGAGACAAGAGGAGATTCCAGTGGTCATTGCTGCATCTGAAGATAGGCTCGGGGGGGCCATTGCAGCCATAAACAGCATTCAGCACAACACTCGCTCCAGTGTGATTTTCTACATTGTTACACTCAACGGTACAGCAGACCATCTCCGGTGAGCTCTGCTTGCCTAATGATTCTGCTTCTAGAGGATGCTCTAGAGCAGGCAATTTGCCAATCCAGGAATGGTTTTTTCTGTGTATATATTTTTTCTATTCAGTTGAGATTATACCACATATGAACTGCACATGACATGTTTTTCCTTGTGATTGTATAAGCATGTCCCCATGATAGCAGAAAGGACACAACTTGTGCCAAGATGTAAATCAACTCTCACTCTGCACGCTGTTAACTCACGCTATTTTTTAGTAATAAGACTTTCTCATTGAAGGAAACAATATGTTGATTTACATCCTGTTACAAGTCCCTTCTCTTATGGACATATCTGAGTAGTTCTGGTCTAGAGTGGGAAGGGACATGGGAGCAATGGCAAGGTAGTGTGATGTGAATATAGAACTGATCCAGATCCTGGCCCAGAGTGATTGGGGAACATTACTTAACCCCTTGGAGCCTGCTTCTTCTTCTGTAAGTATGGGGTAAAAATATCCAGCTTACTGACAGAGAGACGAACTGTGTATGACTCCACTCATAGGTGGTAGTTAACACAAAGACAAAGAAAACTGATCGGTGGTTACCAAGGGAAAGGGGGGAGTGGGGGGAGGGCACTAGGGGTGAAGTGGTGTACCTACAACATGACTAATAATGATGGATAACTAATTTCACAAGGTTGTTAACTATCATAATCTTAAAAAAAATATCCAGCTTAGAGTATTGTGCCGTCAAATAAATGAGAAAATATATTAAAAGCACAAAGCATATAATAACCACTCAGTAAACAGTCCTTACGATTATATAACTGTAGTGATTAATAACAGAAACCCAATCTGGTGGAGAGTGTCATCCATGTTTTCAAAATGCTTTGAATTCATATTTACAAAGTTTATTCAAAGAAACATCTTGATAGTTGCCAAAGTTCTAAAACATTTCTGTCCTTGTGGCTTTTTCCACAGTTTGTGTTTAGTTTGTGAAAGTTACCATGAATTATTTTTCCATATTTTAAAAACTCAGAAATCATCCAAAATAATGCAGAAACAAATATTGCATTAAAACAGACTACAGAAATAACATTGTGCCCATGAAATCCTGATTTGAAATGGACAAGGAGGCTGGCCTTGTGGGCATGTTAAGTTCACATGCTCCCCTTCAGCAGCCCAGCGTTTTACTAGGTTTGGATCCTGGGCAGGACATGGCACTGCTCATCAGGCCACGCTCAGGCAGCGTCTCACATGCCGCAACTAAAATATACAACTATGTATTGGGGGGATTTGGGGAGACAAAGCAGGAAAAAAAAAGAGATTGGCAACAGTTGTTAGCTCAGGTGCCAATCTTTAAAAAAAAAAAAAAACAAAAACCAAGAAATGGACCAAGGGAAAATGTGCAGTTCCTTTAGGGAACAATGACTTTTCTTGCAGGCAGCACCTTACACTCTGTTGGAGGAATTCGTTCCCACACTGTTGAGTCTGTAACAGACTGATCACCAGCCTTGTTGACAATTAGCTTTCACTATCACACTGACTCACTTTCTTCACTCGTTATTTGGAGAGCCAAGTGTTGAATGGTCCATGTGGTGAGATGTTCTCATTTCCAGTGAGTTTTTCTACAGCAGTTTTAGTGTCAGAAGAGTGATCTTGTGTGAGCCTGATGGGAGCACTATCCATTACCATAGAATCCTGGTTCAAGGTGGGACTTGGGTGTCAATATGCTCACTTCAGATGAGGAAACCAAGGCTCAGAGAAGTAAGGGGCTTGAAGACACCTGTTTGGTTCTTAGGGTTCTCTTCCATTATGCCTTCATTAGAAGGCACAAAGGTAAGGCTCTGGTTTTGAAACATGATTATTTAAAACAAATTTGGTGCTTTATTTTTATCAGGTCCTGGCTCAGCAGCAGTACCCTGAAAAGCATCAGGTACAAAATTGTGAATTTTGACACTAAACTTTTGGAAGGGAAAGTAAAGGAGGATCCTGACCAGGGGGAATCCATAAAACCAGTGAGTTTCACGCACTCTTGTTTGTACTTGGGAGTTTTAGGACATTACTGTAATACCTGGGTAACTGTGGTACAGTGCCAAGTAGTTCCCTGGGGACCATGCCTGGGCAGTTTTAAGAGACCTTCAGCTGTCTTCTCCTGCATGGGTATTGAGCATTCTGGGAGTTTCTAGTAAATGAAAGCAGAGCCACTCACGAATTCTGTGCCCATGCCTCTTTCCTTTTCCTTTCCCAGTTAACCTTTGCAAGGTTCTACCTGCCAATTCTGGTTCCCAGTGCAAAGAAGGCCATATATATGGATGATGATGTAATTGTGCAAGGTACCAAAGAATGTCACTATCAGTATTATTCTGGGTGCAGAGTGTGGGCTATAGTGGTTGTCTTATTCATGGTATTCTATAAAAGGTCATCCTAAGAAGTGGGAGGAATAGGGAATCTTGAGACAACTCAAAGTGTTAACTTTACACCTTATCTATTTCAGGTGATATTCTCGCCCTCTACAACACACCACTCAAGCCAGGACATGCAGCTGCATTTTCAGAAGACTGTGATTCAACTTCTACTAAAGTTGTCATCCGTGGAGCAGGGAACCAGGTAAATTACTTATTAGACCCCTTCCATGAATTCTTTTTTTGCTGCATTTTATATTCCCCGAGTATTTTGTCCCAACAGTCAAGTTTGCCTTCCTATAGACTGGTTCATAGATTTCACACCTAATTCTCCTTGAACATTGGGCTTAATATGTTTACTCTAGGTTCCTATTCTGTCTAACTTGAAATCCCAAATGTCAGTTTTATTTCATTTATGTACAACCCTTCACTAACAATGTGAGAAGTCATAGTTTAATAAGCAGATTTTTTCTTTACTGGCTATCAAATTATATCTATTCTATTCGAAGCCATAAATATACGATTTATCCCTTTATGTTTTTAGTACAATTACATTGGATATCTTGACTATAAAAAGGAAAGAATTCGTAAGCTTTCCATGAAAGCCAGCACCTGCTCATTTAATCCTGGAGTTTTTGTTGCAAACTTGACAGAATGGAAAAGACAGAATATAACCAACCAGCTGGAAAAATGGATGAAACTCAATGTAGAGTATGTATATAACTGGCCTACCTGTGAAACTCTTGTATTTCAACCCTGGGGGTCTTGACTAACAGGAATTGGTCAGGATTCTTCACTAACAGCTGAAATTTGTTCTGTCCCACCAAGAGAGGGATTGTATAGCAGAACACTGGCTGGCAGCATCACAACACCTCCACTGCTGATTGTATTTTATCAACAGCACTCCACCATTGACCCAATGTGGAATGTCCGCCATCTTGGTAAGTAGAAATAATTAGCCAAAGGCCTAAGCTAATAATTAAATCTCTAAAGGACTATCCTCAAGGATAGGATATATCCAGTTTCCTTTAGGTTTTCTGCAGTTTGATGTGCCATTGTCTTGTGTGTGACTAATACTAGTACAACCACTTGGCTCTTTTTCTCTCAATGAAAGGTTCCAGTGCTGGAAAAAGATATTCACCCCAGTTTGTAAAGGCTGCCAAGTTACTTCATTGGAATGGGCATTTTAAGCCATGGGGAAGAACTGCTTCATACACTGATGTCTGGGAAAAATGGTATATTCCAGACCCAACAGGCAAATTCAGCCTAATCCGAAGACATACGGAGATCTCAAATATAAAGTAAAATATAATTTATGCAATAAGCATTTCTCAGGAAATCCTAGAAGACGGTATGTGTGGGAAGTAACAGTTGCTAGACTCCAGTGCCTATCTACAGCAACCCATGGAAAAAGGGGCATTTCAGCTGGGTAAAGAGGACAAACTGCTCCATCTGGCAGTCAGCTTCCCAGACAGACTATAAATATGTCTCCATCTGCCTTACCAAGCGTTTGCTTACTACCGTGCTGAATGACCAGAGGTGAATGGACTGATACGGCTGGTACAGCTAGTTCAACACTACTGCTTGGTTTTAATTTTGTAACCTGTGGCCTGATCTATAAATAAAGTGCTACTTACATTTTCAATAGCTATCTGATTTTTTGCTGCCAGGTAACTGTACTTCAACTCACTCATGGTCTAAGAGATGAGTTGTCTACAGAATTCAGACACTTTCTAAATTGCCTGATTTTTAAAAAATGAATATATACTGATACATATTCACAAAATTTATACAGCATATGCCATACTGTAACAAACTGGTACACCACACACCTATTAACAGCTTAGGAGTCTCCTCAAAACATTAAAAACAAAAACTCTTACAAAAGGACAAGGTTCTGTTATACATAGTCTGTACTGAAGTCATAAGCATCATCTTCCTCTTCAGTCATTTTATCTAAGACATGAGATTGTGCAGACTGTTCATCTATATTGGAGGAAAGAAAAGTGAGGTCAAAAAAGAAAAGCAATTCTACACCACGCTGCTGTGTTAGAAGACCCCAATAACCCAACTCACCTGCTTGAACCTCCTCAGGCAGTGCCTCCCAGGCCTCTTCTGCAGGGCATGTGTCTGAGCTCTTTTCCTGTGGGACAAAGAAACAGTGCTAGATAGTAGCCTTTGTCTGCTCATTAATCCAAGTAATTATGTACCTAAAAAGTCTGAAGGTACATATAATGGGATGCAAAAAATTAAGACTAATGATTGCAAGGCTAAAATACCCGAATTGCATGGGGCTTAAAAAAAGCCTATTATGAAGTATCTAATTTCTACTTTCAGCTGCTTCCCATTTATTGTACATTATAATACCAGAAAACTTACTTCAGCTTAAACAACTCACGGACAACATACTTACAACAGCTTCTTCATCAACGTTTTCCGGGTCGCTATCAATGTCTCCGCAGTCTTCCCCCTCCTCCTGCTTTCTCTTTTGCTGTTTTGGCAATTCTTCAGCTATGTCCTTTTCCTCTATTATTCCATTTGTCAGACCCGAAGACTGGAAAAGGATGCTACTGGCTAAACAAGGGCCCTTGATAGCTAAGGAAGGAACACAGCCCATGTAAACAGATGAGACCTTTTATTGGCCTATTTGCCAATGAAGACAACAGCCAAACACAAGCCTTCCTTACCTTGTATGCTGTGTGCATTGTTCTTTTCCAGTTCTTCCAGGTTAAAGCCCCAATTCATGTCTGTGACGCTGCCCTCATTAAAATGTGGAGAAGCAGTCCAGGATGCAGGGGGATGGCAATAATAACCTAAGGAGGCACTGGTATTAAAAACAAGACTTGTCAAAAATCAGTTCCTTTATTCTATGTGGTCATCATATTGCCAACAGAAAGAAGCCTTACCCTGTCCACTCAGACCACAGCAGTTTGGCAGCACGTTCTACATCTGGGCTTCCACCTTTCTGGTGTAGTCCTCTTCTCTGAGCAAGTGAAGTAAAAAATTCCAGAGAATTCTTAAAGTCTGGGACAGTAAATTTCAGTACTACCTTAAAGAAAAACAGGAACTGTCAGTGCGGATGTAAAACAAACTTGAAAATTTTCTACTAAAAATGCTAATGATGAAAAAGAAAATGGACCTCAAGGGAAGAAGGTTCTTTTACCTGTCGACTATCAGCCTGGGACAGGATGACACTGGCAGCCTCCACTGGTTTTATTACTTCAATACTTGCTGGACTTCTCAGAGCAAGTGCGGTGGCAGAGTTAAGTGGAGACACAATGAAACTTGGACTATCTATGATTGTGATTTGTTTATCCAGGGGGACAACCTGCATACTCCTGGAACAAGAGAGATGGTGACTGATGGGGGCACTGGTTTACCTGAAGGACAAGAGAACACGAAGCTCAGGGTTGGATTGAACAAACTCAGCACAGTCCGTCAGATCCAGTTTATCATCATTTGCTTCATGTTTATCTAAGACCCTAACAGCACACCCTCCTAAAGAGAAACAACTACATGGTATAGCTTGTACATCGACCTAAACGTGCTGTTTCTCTGCCATAAATATTTCCCCTCTCCTATCTGGAAGAATTCATTTCAAGGTGAGGTTCAAGCATCACTTCCTCTGAGGCAGGCTTCCCCTCTCTGAACCTATTTGCTTATTTGTTTTGCAAAGTAGGTTGTGGGCAGCTAGCTATACCACTCCAGCACTGCTTCCCCAAGCCTAGCACTGGCTCAATCTTGTTCCTTTCATTGATTCCTCTAAAGAGATAATAGAAAATTCGTAAGCTATCCAAAACAAAATCATTTTTACTCATCTATAATGAAACATTACAATCATGGAACAACTTAATTTACCTTGTAAGCCCCATGGATACACCAACATTACATATCCGTTCTTGTTTTAAGCTATTAATGATGCTGCTTTTCCCCACGTTTGGGAAACCTACAAATGGGAAATCCAAGTACAAAAGGCATTATGTGCTGATAATTATAAAATTTCCACTGTTTTATTTTATGCTTGCCTGATGTATAGAGCAAGATCAGAGTTGGATCTGAGTGTCTTCACTTCAACACTAAGACCAATCTTAGCATCTTCATTTCTTGCACAAATAATAAAAGAGCAGAGAAAGCTGATTACTTCAAATAAACCAAAAGCTTTCAGAAGCCAACTTCCTACAATGCCAGTTGTCAAACAATTGAATTAGGCAATAATTACTTAAAAATTTTTGTCTTTTACCCTGTGTGTTTGGTAAGGTGGGCAAGAAGCTAGTGTCTAAACAAACTATTTAGCAACAACCCCATACACTGTTAACATGTAAAAATTCTTAGCTCTTAAGACATAAAATGTGTTAAACTAAAACTCACCAACTACTCCAACCCGAATCGCTTTGCCACAAGTCTCCTGAAAAGCTCCAAGAAGTTTCCAAAGGCCTTCTTTCCCAACACAGACTTCTCTTTTGAATGAAGCAGCTTTCTTCCTTACCTTCACATGTTAAAATCCCACATAATTAGTTTATGTCTGACAACCCACCATATAAAATCCAAGCAATCTGGCTCCACAGCCCAGCTATTAAAATCATCACCTTCTATTGCCTTTCAGATTATCTCTGGATGAAATCAGAGTTGGATCTTATAAGTTTTCATTTTTTAATCAAGATTTTGTAGACTCATCATATTTCAGCCATCCAAAATGTGAAAGAACTGCACTTCCCACCATTAACAGTGAAAGGTACCTTGATGATCTTCCCTTTGTCCTTCAGATGTGTCGAGGCTTTGAACACCACTGTTGGCAATTCCTTCTTCAAATAATTCAGCCAGTTCTCCAAATTCTCCTTTGGTACCAAATCTGATAGAGATTAGAAGTATGACACATGCTCCAATTAGGTCATTTTGTTGAGATGAATTTGCAAAATCTGGTTAACTATGAATTTCACTCTGGTTTGCCTTTTCCTAGCTTTGTTCCAAAAGGGTTTAACTGGAAGATGGGGATAGAATAAGCTCCCTACCATACTGCCTTTATCTTAACAGAGTTCAATGACTCCATCTCTGTATTTCTTCACTTCTCTCGGCAGTGCTCACCCTTTCAGGATTATGTCAACCTCTAGATTATTACCCTACAAAACCTAGGGCTATGTTTCCAGAATTCACTTTCAGGTAGCAACCATGTAGGCAGACCCCAACAGTAACTTTAGATCCCATTCTTACTTCCAGCTTCACAAGTCTCTGTTCTGCGTTTTCTCGTTCCTGCTGCTCAAACTCAGACACGTAACTATACACTTCCTCTAAATACTGTGCAGGTATGGGGAATATGGCACACTGCCATCACTTCCTATGTGAAATATATTGTACAGTAAGCTGCATATAGCAACTTACACTCTTAAATAAGATGAGGTGGTAAGTATTAAATGGCAAAAGAATCATAGAAACCAGGCAAATCACTTGGAGAAACAACTCCATCCCACTGCCAGAGCTGTCTTTGGCAACAAGAGAGCATACGCACTGACTCTGCTGAGGTCAGAGTTGGATCTTACCAGTCTTCAGTGACAATCAGACTGTTTAGATGTTCTCCTCATACCTCACTAGTGCATATGGGACATAAAGGGCAGCCCTTTTCCTCACCTGACTTATTTAACACAAGTACCAGCTTTTTCTGTCCACCCTGGACAATGGCCTCTTCTACCTGGGGACACCTGCAACCAAGAGGATCTCTGGCATCCAATACCTCCAGCACAACATCTGAGGTTTCAATCACCTGTCAAGATAGAAACTATGAGAACAAGATAGCATCCCTTGCTCTGGGAACACTCTCTACAAAGTATACTGGCATTATCCAGTTTGCAACAGGGAGAGTTTAGAGTTGGATCTCATGTCTTCGCTTTGGTATGAATAATGTTCACACGTACATCATTTCTCACAGGAAAGTAAAACACAGGTTTGCTTGGCGGCCTCTGATCAAAGTGGCTTTCAAAAGTGGACACTGCTCCACTGTCTGAATATATATAATCCTCCCATAGTGAATTATGTAGTCTGATGGGCCCTTGTGGTCCTGCCGACAGCTGCTGAGAAGCACAGTCAGGCTGTATTAACAGAGGGAGAGTAAGCTTGGGAAAATAGGTGCTGAGGATGGGTGTGCCGGGGAGCAACTACACCAAGACACCCCCTTGACCTTCTTCACGTAAGTTTCAACAGAGTACTTTACAGATTCTTATTTTCACACTGCTTACTCTAATGTATTTTTCTCTATTTTAAAATCCACTGTCAACGTGTTACTTTAACACAAAGTAACACTTGCGTAAATCATGCTTACAGGGAACGGTTCCTGTGCAAAATTTTAAAACCACAAGAATATTTCCTTCAACTAAACCTAACAAAAAAGGCCCTCAGTGAGATAAGCCAACCTGCGGAAGGATTCCTCCAGCTCAAATGAACTCTACCTTCCACCAAGGCTGGCGTCAGGAGAAAGGAATGACTCTAGTGTTTTAAACCTCATTACCATTTTTAGACACTGACCTAGAATAAGATACCTTTTTAAGTTCCTGACAGTACAACTTCTTCGGATGCTGTTTGCCTGACTTGGCTTTGTTCTTAGTTTTGCATTGTCCATATTCCTAGAGGATAAAAACAAGGGAAAAAGGACACAAAATTGCAAGTTCAGCAATTATAACCTGTTTCTCCATTTTCCACGGCTGCAATCGGTATTTAAATAGGTAAAACAGAGTCTGAACTCAGTCTTTTTTCCCCCAAGTGGAATAGCAGCCCCTAGCTGAGTTATGTGCTTTTACTTCTACATCAGAACTCATCTCTCATTCACAGAGACCTAATCATACCTCCTTCACAGGTTCCAAGTTAGATGTTTTAACACCAGGGTCAGTTTCGAGTTTTCTTTTCTTCTCCTGCTCCTTCTGCCTGTCAAGCTTCTGCTGCTGTTTTAGTTCTTCAAGCTGTGTCCGAGCCATAAGAGAAATGGGCGAGCCAAAGTGACTTGGTATTACTACTTTACTTTGACAAAATATACGTACCCATGTGTCACTTGTTCGAAGTTTCAGCTAATGTATCTTACCCGCTGTTTCCTTAGCTCAGCTTCCCGAAGAAGAGCCTCCTTAAAGGGCGCACTGTTTGGAACTCCTGGGTCTTTCCGAGGCTTCTTGTGACCCCGTTTTTTAGCCTCCTTTCTCAATTTTCGATGGTGCTCTCGAATCTATTATAATAAAAGTTATCAGTTTACAAAAATATTAAACAGAATTCATGTGAGAAACGAATCCATCTGTTTACTTATACCTGTAAAATGATCTAGAAAAACAGAACTTTGAGTGTAAACATAGAGACTATGCATATTTATTTATAAACAGCAAGAAAATGTCACCAGATTTTCTCTGCAGAAGTTAAGGTGTTGATCAAAGTTTACAGACTTTCTTATCACCAAATTACTGCATTTTTCCACAGCTGTACTCCTGATGCCCTAAGAGTCTGTATCCATGGTCAGTCTATCCAACCTCCATTTCCTGAGGCAAAATCATAATAATTCAGACATCCTCATAGAGACGTGGGGCAGAAATCAGTTTAGTATTATATTTGCTATAGCTCTCCCAAGCACAAGACTTACCTTTTTTTGGATTTTATACCGCTTATGGCAGGTCATGCGTTTACTTGCCTTCTTTAACTCTACAAAGAAACACATCACAAAATAATTAGACAAATAATCCATGTTAGTTTTTGGTGACTGTGCTCTGGGGTCACGTCCATTTTTGTGTTAATTAACTAATTCTCAAACCAAATTTAAGAATCATATGGGGCGCATAAAAAAAAAATACGCATGGTACTCTCAAATCCCAGAGAATGAGACTAAATAGATCCGGAGTAGAGCCCAACTCCCCTGCTCCCACTCTTCTCCTACTAGACTGAGACTGTACCATCGAGACCCAAAACGACAGCCACTTCTTGTCAAACACCACGAATCACAAGGTAGGAGCGAACAGTGTTTGAGAAGCGGCTCTCAGACCTCACTGGGGCGGACTGAACGTGGCTGCAGAAAGGAAAACGCCTAGGTTTTGTAGTCTTAGTCCTAGCCGATCTAGTCACCTTTGGGGCCTCGCCTTCCTTCTGTACAACAGGCTCGTGGTTCACTTGGGGCCCTCCAACGCTCGGTTCTACGCGGGACCAGGGCGATGGCCTACCCGTAGGCCCCCCAATCCCGCAGAAACCAAGACGCAGAAGAGCGCCCTGGTGGGTTCGTCAACCATCAGAAACAGATGCCCCTCCACATCGGCCCCTCGACCCCACTCACTCGGCCGCTTCATACTGGAAACGTGAAAGCAGTCACCGTCAGCAGCAGCACCTACAACTAACCTCTGCCGCCGCCACGTGCGAACTGAGGCCACGGCGCAGCGTCACGTACTCACGCTGCCGCCGTAAAGCGCGCCGCCGGCGGCCAGCGTGCGCGCGCACGTAATGTCGCGCGGAGCCGGGTTTGCTTGGCGGCCGCGGGGCTGCTTTTGCGGCGGCACCGGGAGGGGTGAGGGTGGTGAGGGCGGCGGGTGCTGGAGCGACGGCAGCGGGCCGCGGCCGGAGGAGCAATAGCAGCAGCCGTGGCGGCCACGGGGCGGGGCGCGGCGGTCGGTGACCGCGGCAGGGGCTGCAGGCGGCGGAGCGGCTTGGTAAGGCCGGGCCCGGGCGGGCGGGGCCGCTCCCCTTCGGCCGGCTGCCGGGCCTTTGTGTGGGCCCGGGCGGGCGGGAGCAGCGGCGGAGGCCCCGCCCCGGCCGTGGGGACGCGCCGGTGGGGCCGGGCGCGCGGGGCGGGGCACGGCGGCGGGCGTCGGGACCGGCCCGGCTGCCTTGCCGCACCTGCCAGCCGGGACAAAGGCGCGCCGTGGCCCGGAAGCTCCCCGCGCCGGTCTTTCCCGCTCCCAGCGCCTGGCCGAGCGCTCGTCGCGGCAGCTTCAAAGCTGTCAACGTTTCCCTTAGTCCCCCATACCAGTGACAGGTCGGGAAAGTCTTTCATTTCCTCCGCAGGTCAGGGCCTTCTTTTGTTGTTGTTGTTTCCTGACGGTTCGGACGCAAACTCCCCTAGTGATTTTTCTTTTTTCACGCTTTCCTGATGACTATGTTCAGACCGAGTATTTTTGTCAATGGGACTTGTGTTTATAGTAGAAGCCAGATATTTAAGTTTCTTGTCTGCAACACCACAAAGAATCGAGGATTTTAAACTGTACATTTCCTGGTTTTAAATATTTTTCCACCTCTTAAAATTTTTTCTGAAAGAGAAGCATAGTTTTGTTATTATAGAGTTAATATGGATGATTTAGAGGAAAGAGAGAGGCGAAAATGTAGAAGAAATCCTGAAAAACAAATGACAAGTACACAGTTTAGTGGATATAGAAATTACTATAATTATACAAACATATGTTGGAGGAAAGCATTTTTATTAACTAATTTTCCAACAAACTAGGGCCTCTCAAAAATGCTTTTTAGGTGTTTTTTTTTTTTCCATTTAGTAATGCACAGTTTCCCAAATATAATTCAGAAGCAAATTGGATTCAGTAAAAGTATAAAAGGGTAGTATAAGCTTTGCTTTATTCTTTGTTAACAGGTTGCTCATATTTTAAGATCCAAAGGAAGATTGGAAAGTATCTTTTGAAGAAGTATTTCAAGTTAAAACAGTGACAGATATGTGTGTGGCTCAATAGAAAGACCTTGACCACTTGCTTTGGCTTTGGGAGTGTACAAAATACCTCAGATATTACTATTCTATCCAAGTCCCCAAGATTAGTAAATTCTGGTGTATCTATATGATAGACTTCTATCAAGCCATCAAATACCATGTGGAAGAATGTTTACTTGGAAGAATCTTCCCAAAGTTAAAGCACAGGCTACAGGATAATACATATCGTTTGTTAATGCTTTCGTTGAAAGAAAAAAAGGCAACTAAGGCATAGAATAAATACTGAAAGCTGTGAAGACCTGTGTTAAAAGTGGGTTTTCTCTGGGAAGTAGGATTCTAAGTGATTTTTTTTCCCTCTGAATCTTCTGTTTTCCACAATTTTTGTTTTAAGTGTGTATTACAGTACTGTCACTAGAAATAGGGGAGAGTACTAATGTTTATAAACTATCAAAATATGCAATTTAGTTACAGTGAGAATGTTTTTTCCCAGTTGCATATTATAAAGTTATTCTTTACTGTCCACTGTAATTTATCATTGGTTGTCAGACTTTTGGACATGTGACTGTAATCAGTGCGATTTTAAAACTTGTAATTGAGCTCCAGAATCTATTTCTTTCCTCTTCATGGAAGAAGAATTGCTAAAGGGATGCTCACAGGCCTTTTAAACTACACAATTTTTTTTTAATGTCTCAAATGCACTTTTAATATGTTTATTAAAAAGATAAGTTGATCACTCAGACTATACTGAGTACTATTCTATGAGTCAGGGCTACAAAAATGAATAAAATGCTGTTCCTGTGCCCAGGGAACATGCAGTCTTCGGAGTTGGAACTTAACATTTTGCTGTGCTTTGAAATTTCACAGTGATCTCAGGTACATTTCTCTATCACAACTGTCCAGGGAAGATATGTACACTTTACTGTTCTGGTTTTAGAAATGAAGAAACAGATCTGAGAGGTTGTGACTCAGGCAACATCAGATAATTAGGGGTGGAGAACCTGGCACTCCTATTCTGGTCTTCTGAGCTCAGGTGCTATTGTGCCTCCCACTCACTTGGCCACATGCCCTCCTTGCCAAACTTCCAAAATACGTTTTAAAATGTGTCCTTTGAATAAGAGAATATTTGAAAATTATCAAGTTGCATCTTTTTCTTATCAAAGTAAATTAATGATTCAAGGAGTTTTGAATTAATTGATTGAGTGATTTTTTGGTGAGGAAGATTGGCCCTGAGCTAACGTCTGTTGCCGATCTTCCTGTTTTTGCTTGAGGAAGGTTGTTGCTGAGCTAACATCTGTGCCAGTCTTCCTCTATTTTGTATGTGGGACACCACCACAGCATGGCTTGATGAGCGGTGTGTAGGTCTGTGACTGGGATCCAAACCCACAAACCCCAGGCCGCAAAAGCCCAGCACGCAAGTTTAACCACTATGCCACTGGGCTGGCCCTGGAGTTTTGGATGTTGTATGTTCTAAGCTGTATACACACACCAGTGATTTATTTTTTTGTGATTTGATTTTCAGTGGATTATTTATTAAAGTAATTTTGACCTCCTGCCAAAATGATGAAAGACTTTCTTTCTTTCTTTTTTTACCTTTCTAAACTTGTTTGTAGTGTCTTTCCAATACTAATAAGACTTTTGGAAATAAAAGTCTGTCTCTGAATTTTTTTGGGTGGAGTTTTCCAGACTTTGCTCACGTGAGCCATTCTGGGTTTGTTCCAGCTTGCCAACACTTGGTGTCACATGTGAGCCTTCCACATGTGTTCACTCCCCATTCCAGCTCTAATGATTGAACTCTGCTCTTATTGATTAGGGGGCAGTGGGCAGGCATGCTTCATTCCTGGAATTGACATCATTCCATGTGAGTAAAGGGGAACCTCAGTGAGACAACTTTAAGCATATGAAAAGCATTTGGTTTTAAATCAAAGAAATGTCAGGTACTGTTAGTGCCTGAGCCTTTGTGGCAGTTTGACACAAGAGAACTGATAGGCGTGTTTTCTCCAGTTCTCTTATCTTTCTTTAGCAGTTCTACTTGAATGTTTTCTATCTATTCGTACTCATTTTTATTCCTTCTGACCCTTCTTTTTTTATTTCCCCTTTCTCTGCCTTGTTCTTCTCTTTCAGTTTTGAATATATTAACACAGAATCAGCACTTCTAAAGCCCTGCCTTCTCCCACTGGCTTCACTTGGCCTTCAGACATAATGAGGAGACTGGCTTTTCGAGGCGCTGGTTGTGCTCTGGTAAAGCTGGTAAATTACTGATCATCTACACCCTTTCTCTTTTCTGTTCTCCCTTGCCTTTTCCCTTGCATCTTTCTTAAATTTTGTTATCCTTTCTGTAAAGATTCCCTCCTCATGTTCATCAGATTCACTTGTGTCCTTGTCATGTTTACAAAGGATTGGTCTTGGAGTTTCTTCTTAATGAATTGAGGCCAGTTTATCAGCCTTTTATAAAACAAAAACCAATCAAACTTGACTGTCCTCGGCCTAAACCCTTTGAAGCTTTAAGCCAGTTGTAGCTAGTTGCAAACTAATACACTGTATAACAAACCAAAGCCTGGAGGAAGGAACATCATCATGGTAGGCTCTGTTTTTAAATACTGGGTGGATTGTAGTTTACAGGAAGAGATAGGAGACTCCTCTTGTTTTTCAGTTGGTTACCAGGATTTTTTATTTGTTAGTTTGTTTTGCTCCTGTGTTCTGTTCCCTGGAGAACCCCGATTTTTCTCTCCATTCTAAGAATGGCAACCTATTCTTTCAGCTGCTGGTCTCTTAGTTTCCTGAAATTGAATGTTAAATGAAACTGGGATCAGTTTTTTCTTTTAGCTTTAGAGACAGACCTTTGAAATCACAATACGCTATTTGATCTTGATGTTAAATTGTGTAAGGTTGGATCTTCTCCAGTATAGACCCTTTCGCTCTAGCTGTAGCAGATCATTTCACTGGTTGCGTTTCTTCTGTTATAGTCAAATGTATATATTTGTAAAGTTGTGTTAAGATTAGTTACTTAGCAGCCTGCCTAAAACGAAGAGCAACTATTTTTGTTTCTGAAAGGCCAAGCAGGACCTAAAAGCTCAACTCTAAGATGCCCTTCCAAATCATCTACTGAAACTTAAAGCTATGATCTCAAAGTTCGCGGGGAATAGAGTGCTCCATATAACTGAAAAGAGGTAAAGACGCTAGTCTGGATTAACAGAAAAGTTTCAAAGTGCAGTTTTTGCTGCTTTGTCATAGGTATGGCAAGTCACATTAAGTGTTTTCCAGGGGTGTGTCTTGTGTATCCTTCTTTAACGAATGGAGAAAATTTATTTTCAGTGTGTAAATTTTAGGGTGCATCTAAAATGCTAGAAGGTTAATTGTCTTCTGTCTCCCTATCCTTTTGTGCTACTCATTTGCTTCAGGCACTGCTTCCAATTTTTTTCCATATCGTGGCCCATCGGGAAAATGATCAGAATTGTAAGACACACTGGGGAAAGCAGGTGAGGCTACTGACTCCAGAGGCGACCTCTTTGGGGCCTCTGTCCCTGAAGCCTGCCTGGCTGCCTCAGGGGCTGAGGGATCAATACCTCCAGCACACTGGTATACCACTACACATGGGTGTTCAAACTCTAGTCCAGAGTAAATTTGAGGCCAGAAGTGGTTGAGTCATTCAAAATTGGTGGTATACAAATGAGTACACTTTTGCTGAATTTGTCCCATCCAAGTTGAAAGTGTAACATTCTGGTAAGTGAAGGGACTAGAGCAATAAGGTCGAGGATTTCCATTGAAAAAACTAACAGTTAGTTAAGCTTCTTTGCAACAGTTAAAATATCCTCCTAAGTGGACCAGAAGTTTGGTAGCAGGTGGCTGGCTGAGGGCTTGGTGGCAGTGTCTAAATTTAAATATAAGAACGTGGTTAATTATTTCTTATAGAAGAAGTTGGATTCCATGGGTTCCAAGAGAAGAAGAGCTACCTCCCCTTCCAGTAGTGTCAGCGGGGACTTTGATGATGGGCACCATTCTGTGTCCACACCAGGCCCAAGCAGGAAAAGGAGGAGACTTTCCAATCTTCCGACTGTAGATCCTGTGAGTAACTTGGATCACACAGTTTCTGCCTGCTTTTCCTACAATTCTGTACCCTTCCTTTAATGATAAGTGGTTAAGAAGCAAGGCCTCTCCACTTCTTTTTCCTCTGGCTTGATATTAACCTTTCTTTTATGAAAAGTGTATATTTAGGCAAAAGCCTTATAGTATAATTTAATATTAAAAAATATCAAGTTAATGGTGTGCTTTTCATGTGCTAAGCATTGTTCTGGTGATCAGGATATAGCCATGTATAAGTCAAGTCCGTTTTTCACATGGAGGTGAGATTCTGGTGTGGGGGAAGCAGAATGTAAACAGGTGAACAAATAAGTAATAAAGTGCTCGCAGCTGGTGATAAGTGCCAAGAAGAAAAGCTTGGGTGAGTAGGGCTGTTTTGACCCAAACCTTCAGGAAAGGTTTCTCTGTGATGAGAAGGCACTGGCCCTGCAGAGCACTGGGGAAGAGTGTGGGCAACATTCCTGTGGGCAATGTTAAGAGTTTAGATTTTATTCTGTGAGTAGTAAGAAGCCCCTCTATTGGATGATTTTAAGCAAGAGATATAAACTGATTTAGTTTAAAAGAAAAGAAAAATCATCAGTAGCATAAATCTGATGAAATATATCAAAATATTTGATCAGTTAAATTATCTTAAATCAGGAGAGCTACTGTCAGCATATTTCAGCCTTGGGTTTCCATATGGGAATTTGGGGATTCATCCTTTTTCTTCTCTACCTGCCTTTTATGGGTATGTTTTTATTGAAGGTAATCCTTGTGTCTACACTGGCTTTGTGTTCACTTTTCTGGTGATTTTCCTTTGTGTAGATTGCTGTGTGCCATGAACTCTACAACACCATCCGAGACTATAAGGATGAGCAGGGCAGGCTCCTCTGTGAGCTCTTCATTAGGGCACCGAAGCGAAGGTGAGTTGGAAAGGTGAGTGGGAGGGATTTAGTCCTGGGTCCATGTTTAAACTGTTTGGTAATTGACTTTTCCTTTGGAATGAATGGCTTAAATGATACTGGGGTCCAGATTTTAGTTTTAGTTGTCAAGATGTAACAAAATATATTTAAAAAAATTTTTTTAATTAAAAAATTTTCTTTAATTGTGGTAAAAACCACAACATGAAGTTTACAATCTTAACCATTTTTAAGTGTACAGTTCAATGAGTATTAAGTATATTCATGTTGTTGTACAACAGATCTCCAGAACTTTTTCATAGTGCAAAATTGAAACTCTATACCCTTTAAATGATTGCCCGTTTCTCCCTCCCTCTGAGCCTCTGGCAACCACCATTGCACTGCTTCTATGAATTTGACTACTTTAGATACCTCGTATAAGTGGAATCATACAGTATTTGTCTTTTGTGACTGGCTTTTTTCATTTAGCATAATGTCCTTAAAATTCCTCCATATTGTAGCATGTGACAGAATTTCCTTCTTCTTTTTTTTTTGTGAAGAAGATTGGTCCTGAGCTAACATCTGTTGCCAATCCACCTCTTTTTGCTTGAGGAAGATTGTCACTGAGCTAACATCTGTGCCAATCTTCTTCTATTTTATGTGGGATGCCACCAGACTGTGGCTTGACGGGCAGTGCTAGATCCGTGCCCGGGATCTGAACCTGCGAACCCTGGGCCGCCAAAGCAGAGCACGCAAACTTAACCACTATACCACCAGGCTGGCCCCAGGATTTCCTTCCTTTTTAAGGCTGAATAATATTCCATTGTATGAATATACCACATTTTGTTTATCCAATCATCCATTGATAAACACTTGGGTTGCTTCCATCTCTTGGCTGTTGTGAATAATGCTGCAGTGAACGCAGGTCTGCAAAAACCTCTTTGAGAGGCTGCTTTTGGTTCTTTTGGATTTATATCCGGAACTGGGATTGCTGGATCTTATAGTAATTCAGTTTTTGATTTTATGAAGAATCACCCTATAGTAGTCCCCCATTATCTTTGGGGGATATGTTCCAAGACCCCCAGTGGATGCCTGAAACTGTGGATAGTACTGAACCCTATATATACTATCTTTTTTCTATATATACATGCATGCGTATGATAAAATTTAGTTTATAAACTAGGCACAGTAAGAGATTAGCAATAATAACTATTAAAATGGAACAGTTACTGTTGATAAAATTTACTGTTGATCTTTGCAACCTCAGCATACAATTTTTTTCTTATCAAGTTGAGTACTTTCACATTTTCACTTAAATGAAGCACTTTACGACTTCTGTTTGGCATATCCAAATTGCCAGCATCACTACTGTTGTGCTTTGGGGCCATTATTAAGTAAAATAAGGGTTACTTGAACACAAGCACTGTGATCTGATAACCAAGAAGGCTACTAAGTGACTACTTGTGGGGGGAGCATGGATACACTGGACGAAGTGATGATTCATGTCCCAGGTGGGACAGATGGCCTGAGATTTCATCTCACTACTCAGAATGGCATGCAATTTAAAACTTATGAATTGTTTATTTCTGGAATTTTCCATTTAATATTTTTGGACTGCGATTAACCATGGGTAACTGAAACTGCAAAAAGTGAAACCGTGGATAAGGGGGGACTGCTGTACACCACTGGCTTTCCTGGTTCTCCAGCTGGCAGATGGGAGATCCTGGAACTTCTCAGCCTCCATAATTGCGTTAGCTAATTCCTATAATAAATCTCTTAAATCTGTCTCTCTCTCTCACTCTCTTGTCTCTATCCTGTTGGTTCTGTTTCTCTAGAGAACCCTAACTAATGTAGTCTTCCAACTTTCTTCTTTTTCAAGGTAGTTTTGCTGTTTGGGGCTCTTTGAGATGTCATGAATTTCAGGATGGATTTTTCTGTTTTTGTGAAAAATGCTATTGGGATTTTAAATAGGGATTGCATTGGATGTGTAGATTGCTTTGGGTGGTAGTGGTGTTTTAACAATATTAAGTTTTCCAGTCCGTGAATGTGGAATATCTTTCCGTTTATTTGTGTCATCTTTAATTTGTACAGAAATGTCTAGTTTTCAGTGTACAAGTGTTTCACTTCATTGGTTAGGTTTATTTCTAAGTTTTTATTTTTTTGATGCTATTATAAATGGAATTACTTTTCTTAATTTCCTTTTGGATTGTTCATAGTTAGTGTGTAGAAATGCAACTGATTTTTGCATATTTTGATTTTGTATTCTGCAACTTTGCTGAATTTGCTTATTGGTTCTAATGTTTTTTGTGTGTGGAATCTTTAGAGTTTTCTGCATGTAAGAGCATATCATCTGTGAACGGAGAGAATTTTACTTCTTCCTTTCCAGTTTGGATGCCTTTTATTTCTTTTCATTACCTAACTTCTGGCTAGGACTTCCAAGTACTATGTTGAAAAGAAATGACAAGAGCAAGCATCCTTGTCTTGTTCCTGAACTTAGAGGAAAAGCTTTCAGTCTCACTATTTTGAGTATGATGTTACATGTGGGCTTTCCATATATGGCCTCTATTATGTTGAAGTAATTTCTGTCTATACCTAATTTGTTGAGAGTTTTTAATCATGAAAAGGTATTGAATTTTGTCAAGTGCTTTTTTTATCAGTTGAGACGATCATGTGGTTATTTTCCTTCATTCTCTTTATATGATGTATTACGTTAATCAGTTTTCATAGGTTGAACCATCCTTGTGTTCCAGGAATAAATCCTACTTGGTTGTAATGTATAATTCTTTTAATATGATGCTGAATTAATTTTGCTAGTATTTTGTTGAGGACTTTTGCATCGACGTTCAGAAGGACTATAGGTCTGTAGTCTTCTTTTCTTGTAGTAACTTTATCTGGCTTTGGTATCAGGGCATTGCTGACCTCACAGAATAAATGTTTCCCCTCCTCCAATTTTTTGGAAAAGTTTGAGAAGGATGAGTGTTAGTTCTTCTTTAAATGTTTGGTAGAATTCACCAGTTAAGGCATTAGGTTCATGGCTTTTATTTGCCAGGAGATTTTTGATTACTGATTCAGTCTCCATACTAGTTAGAGGTCTATTCAGGTTTTCTGTTATTTCTTATTCAATTTTGATAGGTTGTATGTTTCTAGGAATTTATCCAATTTATTGGCATACAATTGTTTATAGTATTCTCTTACAATCCTTTTTATGTCTGTAATGTCCTGTCTTTCCGATTTTATTTGAGTCTTCTTTTTTTTTTTTTTTAAAGATTTTATTTTTCCTTTTTCTCCCCAAAACCCCCTGGTACTTAGCTGTGTATTTTTAGTTTTGGGTCCTTCTAGTTGTGGCATGTGGGACACCACCGCAGCGTGGCCTGATGAGCGGTGACATGTCCGCACCCAGGATTCGAACCAACAAAACCCTGGGCCGCCGAAGCAAAGCATGGGAACTTAACCACTCGGCCACTGGGCTGGCCCCATCTTCTTTTCTTCTTAATCTAGCTAAGGGTTTGTCAGTTTTGTTGATCTTTTCAAAAAACCAACTTTTAGCTTTGTTGATTTTTTTCTATTGTTTTTCTATTCTCAATTGCGTTTACCCCTGATTTATATATTGCTTCTTTCTGCTAGCTTTGGGTTTAGTTTGTTCTTTTTTCTTTAGTTCCTTGAAAGTGAAGCACGTATTTAAAAATTATTTAATAGCATTTAAGATAGGAGTGAAGTTGTAGCTATCATAGTTAAAAGGGATTAATTTTTCACATATGCAGAGAGACCACAATGATTATTTTCACCATTCTTTGTCTCTTTTTCCCCTTACTTTTGGGCTTGACTTCTGTGGTCCAGTGAAGCAAAACAAATTGCTGGCCCCAATATGCACCTTGCACACATCTGCCTTTGGAGGCTTTGTTCCCCCTGGCTAGAGCTTCCTTCTCTTTCTGTCAAAATAACGTCACTGTTTCCTTCAAAGTGGCAGTTAAACTTTGTTCTGAAAACATATATGAGTGTGGTATGCAGAATAATGGCCTCCAAATATGTCCATCTTCTAATTCCTGGAACCTTTGAATATGTTGGATTACGTGGCAAAGAGAAATTTTGTTAGTCAATTTACCTTGAGTTGAAGAGATTATCCTGAATTATCCAAGTGGGCCCAATGTAATCACGAGGGTCCTTAAACAGTGAAATGAAAGGCAGAAGAGTCATAATCAGGGAGAAATTTGAAGATAGGGGAAGGGGGCTACAAGCCAAGGAGTGAAGGTGACCTCTAGAAGCTGGAAAAGGCAAGGAAATGGATTCTTCCCTAGAACCTCCAGAGGGAATGCCTGCACCTTGCTTTTTTTACTTAGACTCATTTCTGGAAAATAATAAATTTGTGTTGTTTTAAACCATTAGGTTGTGGTAATTTGTTACAGCGGCTATGGGAAACTGATACAATGAGTTAACTAAAGATTTAGATCCATTCATGATTGTCTATGCCAAAGTAGGTAGCCAGCAAGCTGCACGTTGAGCTGAAGGTAAACTTCTCATCTCAAAGAGTGGAGCCACTGAGGATGCAGTGTCACCATCCTGAATAAGAAGAGCCCTGTAAATTAGTCATGGCCAAAAAAGGACTCTTTAAAATGAGATCATTGTCTCCAGATTTCAGTTGGAGACTGTTATCCGTAACAGTCTTTTAAAAGTTATTTAATTAGCATATGATAATAAAACCCATATTTTTTTACTTACCGCACGCTAGGCACAATGCCAAGCACTTTCCAGACCTTATCTTGTCTAAACTTGTGAAGTATAATCACATTTATAGATGAGAACTTGTACTAGTGCTCAGAACTAATCAAGGATAATGAGTTCAGACTCAAGTCTTTCTGATTCTAAAGCCTGTGCTCTTAACCAGTATATTGTATAGAGGAGCAGCATGCTGCTGGAGTACACAAACCCCTCATGGAAAAGGACTGTCCCTCTGCTGCCAGCTTTCCACCTGCAGGCTAGTGCTGCAGGCCGTGGGTGCCGGAGCACTGTCTTCTAGCCACTGTGATGTCATGCCTTAGGAGCACTGCTGCCTTCCCCCAGTACTGTGTCTGAGGGGATGTGTATATTTTCTCAAGAGATTGCGGGAAGTGGTATTGCTCAGAGCTGCACGAGTGTGAATCTGTTTTTGACTTTCATTGGTATATTAAGCTGTGTGTACTAGGACATCCAAGTTAACAATGGCTGAACCAAGAAAAATTGCTTTCTCTCATGTGAAAGTCCTGTTCAGGGTCCAGTGCTGTCTGTATTTTGTTCTGCTGTCCTTGAGGAGTCTCCCTTGTCTCCATGGTCTGAGATAGCCCACCACCACAACTACCTTCTATCCTGTAGGAAGAAGAAGACATGTCAAGGATGTGACCTGGACACGGCACACCAGCTCTTGCATTGGCCAGAACTTAGCTGCAGTGAGGCTAGAGAACATGATCTTTAGTCCCCACGTAGCAGCTTAGGATGCTGTCATCCTGGGAAGAAGGGAAAATGGGCTTAGGGGTAGCCAGCTGGGTCTGTACATCAGGCCTGATGTTTCTCGCTTTTCTGGTTAAAACTCTTACTTATGTCTTGACTGTCCTGTGGCCGTGTCATGGCAAGGTGCTCTCAGCTATTGTTGAAAGAGAAAAGCTGTTATGAAAGAACGTGTACTATACAGTCCTGTTTGTGTATATATGTACATAGAAGTCTGGAAAAATACTGATAGTGCTTTTAACTGTAGATGAATGGGAACAATCTTTACTTTTTTATGCTTTTCTGTATGTTTGATTTAAGTGAAAAAAATTAGTAGAGCTATTTAATTTTGAAAGTGGGGTACCCTTTTTTGACCATAATTTATAGAGTGTTGGGATTCTGACCTCTCTTTTGCCTGTGTGATAATTCTGAAAATGCTTGTCAGGAGCCCTCTAGCGGAGCTTCCGGGAGATAGTGTCCTTTCTAGGCATGTGTCCTCATTGGCTTCTCAATTGTCTACAGATAATCCCCCAAACCTGAGAGACTGCTGAGGTCCAGCTTCGGCAAGGAACAGTGGATTATGACCCATCAGGCCCAGGTGGAGAGAGCCATCTTGCATATCAAGTTAACAAAGCCCTAATACTCATCTGAGAAAGTCCCTTGGTGCCACTGACAACATTGATATTAGGCCTGCATGGTCCTTTGTTGTTACTCACCAAGACCTTTATGTTCTTACATGTTCTCTGAATAGCAAATGGAATACTCCTTTTATCCCCTCATACTCAATTTTATAGTTTACTAAAATGTAAGTGGTTGATAAGGGTTTTAAAAAACTGAATTTATTCTTCCTCTTCCTCCCTTCCTGAAGGATTCACTTCAGAAGTCATTAGGTGAGTCTGTGCAAAGTAGGCATCTGCAGGGAAGACAAGCAGAGGGGGCAGTGGGCAGGGTTGTGGATAGTAACAGGATCACATCATGGAATGTCAGAGCCTGGGCATGGTAAAGAGGGGGTTCATGGAGAAGGACTTCCTGGCACACGATGTTGAGGGCTAAGTGGAAGAAGGAGAGTGTCTATGTTGGGGGAATGGTGGTGGCAGTGGTCTGTCATGGGTCGGGTAAGGAGGGCATCCCCACAGAGTGTGGCCTAGCACACAGGGATGGGTCATAGCCTGAATGAGGTGAGGAGAGCATTGTGGGGTAAAGGTAGGAGAGCAGCAAGAAGAGGCTGGTTACATGCAGGAGAGCAATCATATAAGTAAATACATTGTGAATAATCAGAGTCAGACTTCTCACTTTCTGAGAAGGGGAGTACAAGTAGGGAAAGGAAACTAGAAGGAACCCTGTGGTGTTGGTTTGGAATTGGAAATATTGGTGTGAATTCATGGTTTCCAAATATGTAAATAGAGGAATAAATATAGATATGAGTTAACATATGTCTATCCCCTAGCTATATCTATTGAGACAGCCTGGCAGCAGCAACACCCCAGTAGAAATGAACACATCTAGCACCTCAGTCTTGGTTTTTAAATACCATTTACCATTAAAAGGAACCAGAGCTCTTTGGGGAAATGGATGATTTCAAGGGCAGGAAAACTACAAGATGAGCCAGTAGCATCGTATGGTTCCAGAAAATAAGCAGGTACTCAAAGGGTGATAAGAACATGTCGAAGAGACATAGAAAATAGAAGCCATCTCAAAAGGACTCCTCCTGGCCAAACCTGGCCAGTTTGAGCATCAAAATAATTATAGTACAGTCATACATTGATTAACAACAGGGATACATTCTGAGAAATGTGTTGCTAGCCGATTTCATTGTTGTGCGAGCATCATAGAGTGTACTTACACAAACCTAGATGGTATAGCCTACTACACATGTAGGCTATATGGTACTAATTTTATGGGACCACCGTCCTATATGCGGTCCATCGTTGACTGAAACGTCATGCAGTGCATAACTGTAATGGTTTTTAACCCACTGAGTACAATAGGAATTCAGGAATCTGTATTGATGTAAACAAATGAATAAATTGATGAGGAATGGGCTTTTACATAGTCTGGAGGTACCTCTCCATAAAGTACAAGGAGAAGAGAGTAACTTGGCCAGTTGAGAAGCTTGGTAGATCACCATAATCAAGTGATCAAAATCAGCCTCATCTAAGTAATGGGACAAGTTGAAATCGTGTGCCACCAAATAGGATACAGTGAGATGAATACAGCATCACTTCTGTCATAGTACTGCCAAAGATGCATAATCTGAATTTATTCGTCAAGGAAACAGACAAACTCAAATTTGAGGGAGACTCTACAAAATAACTGGCCTGTAATCTTCAAAAGTATCAAGATCATGAAAGTCGAGGAAAGACTGAGGAACTGTTTCAGAATGAAGGAAACTAAAGAAATATAACTAAATATAACAAGTGATTCTGAACTTGATCCTTTTGCTATAAAGGACAGTTTTAGAACAAATTGGCAAAATATGAATGGAGTCTGAGGTTTAGATGGTGGTACTGTATCAAAGTTAATTTCCTAATTTTGATGGTTGAAGTGTGATCTTTCTTTGTAAGAAATACACACTACACTATTCAAGGGTGATAGGCTATCATGTCAACAGCTTGTTCTCAAATGGTTCATAAAAAACATTCTTTGTACTGTTCTTGCAACTTTTATGTCAGAATAGAAAGTTTTAAAAAATAAATCATAAATAGATGGCTATAATGTGTCTGCCAAAGTCCCAACAGAGATTAAAACCTTAATGACTATAACATTCATTGATTGTAATAACTTATCTCTTACACCTCTAGAATGGAATTAACTACCTATCCCCAAGAGAGAATTGAGAAAAATAGTCACCTGGATAATTTTTCAGGTTTACTTGTCTCACTGAACTCTATTTGAGAAAAGCCAGAAAGAATAATAAACATCCATAAACCCAAAGCCCAACTTAAGATGTTATCATTATAACTACCTTTGAAGTTTCCTGTGTGTCCCTGTCTATCCCTCTCCTCCAAGAGATAGTTATCCTAATTTGTGTTTGCCATTCCAATGCCTTTTTTTTTTATTGAGGTCATGATAGTTTACAACATTGTGAAATTTCAGTTGTACGTTATTATTTGTCAGTCACAATATAAATGTGCCCCTTCACCCTTTGTGCTCACCCCCCAACCCCCTTCCCTGTAGTAACCACTGAACAGTTTCGCTCACATTATCTTCAACACATGAGTGAAATTATATGGTGTTTGTCTTTGTCTGGCTTATTTCACTTATCATAATGCCCTCAAGGTCCATCCATGTTATTGCGAATGGGATGATTTTGTCTTTTTTTTTATGGCTGAATAGTATTCCATTGTGCATATATATGTATATCACATCTTCTTTATCCATTCATCAGTCAAGGGGCACTTGAGTTGCTTCCACGTCTTGGCTATTGTGAATAATGCCGCAGTGAACATATGGATGCATAAGTCTCTTTGAATTGTTGATTTGAATTTCTTTGAATAAATACCCAGTATTGGGATACCTGGGTCATATGGTGTTTCTATTTTTAACTTTTTGAGAAATCTCCATACTGTTGTCCATAGTGGCTGCACCAGTTTGCATTCCCACCAGCAGTGTATGAGGGTTACCTTTTCTCCACACCCTCTCCAACACTTATTTTTTCTCTTGGTGATTATAGCCATTCTAACGGGTATAAGGTGATATCTCAGTGTAGTTTTGATTTGCATTTCCCCGATGATTAGTGATGTTGAACATCTTTTCGTGTGCTTATTGGCTGTTTGTATATCTTCTTTGGAGAAGTGTCTGTTCATGTCCTCTGCCCATTTTTTGATTGTGTTTTTTTTTGTTGTTCAGTTGTGTGAGATCTTTATATACTATGGAGATTAACCCCTTGTTGGATATATGATTTGCAAATATTTTCTCCCAATTGGTGGGTTGTCTTTTCGTTTTGATCCTGGTTTCCCTTGCCTTGCAGAAGCTCTTTAGTCTGATGAAATCCCACTTGTTTATTTTTTCTTTTGTTTCCCTCGTTCAAGTAGACACGGTATTCGAAAAGATTCTTTTAAGACCAATGTCAAAGAGTATACTGCTTATATTTTCTTCTGGAAGTTTTATGGTTTCATGTCTTACTTTCAAGTCTTTGTTCCATTTTGAGTTTATTTTTGTGTATGGCAAAAGATAATGGTCTGCTTTCCTTCCTTTGCATGTGGCTCTCCAGCTTTCCCAGCACCATTTATTGAGGAGACTTTTGTTTCTCCGTTGTGTATTTGTAGCACCTTTGTTGAAGATTAGCTGTCCGTAGATGTGTAGTTTTGTTTCTGGGCTTGCAGTTCTGTTCCATTGATCTGCGTGCCTGTTTTTGTACCAGTACCATGCTCTTTTGATTACTATAGCTTTGTAGTATATTTTGAAGTGCAGGATTGTGATGCCTCCAGCTTTGTTCTTTTTTCTCAGGAGTGCTTTAGCTATTTTGGGTCTTTTGTTGCCCCATATGAATTTTTGGATTCTTTATTCTATTTCCGTGAAGAATGTCATTGGGATTCTGATTGGGATTGCATTGAAACTGTAGGTTGCTTTAGGTAGTATGGATATTTTAACTATGTTTATTCGTCCAATTCATGTGCATGGAATATCTTTCCATTTCTTTATGTTATCATTGATTTCTTTTATAGTTTTTGTTGTATAGGTCTTTCACCTCCTTGGTTAAATTTATTCCTAGATACTGTATTCTTCTTGTTGTGATTATAAATGGGATTGTATTCTTGAATTCTCTGTCTGTTAGTTTGTTATTAGAGTATCGTTATGCAACTGATTTTTTAAAGTTGATTTGGTACCCTGCAACTTTGCTGTAGTTGTTGATTATATCTAATAGTTTTATGATGGATCTTTTAGGGTTTTCTATATATAAAATCATGACATCTGCAAGCAGTGAGAGTTTCACTTCTTCATTGCCTATTTGGATTCCTTTTATTCCTTTTTCTTGCCTGGTTGCTCTGGCAAAAACCTCTAGTACTATCTTGAATAAGAGTGGTGATAGTGGGCACGTTGTCTTGTTGCTGTTCTCAGAGGGGTGGCTTTCAGTTTTTCCCCATTGAGAATGATGTTGGCTGTGGGTCTGTCATATATGGCCTTTATTATGTAGAGGTACTTTCCTTCTCTACCCATTTTCTTGACAGTCTTTATCAGAAATTGATGTTGGATCTTGTCAAATGCTTTCTCTACATCTATTGAGATGAACATGTGGTTTTTGTCCCTTGCTTTGTTAATGTGATATATCACATTGATTGATTTGTGGATGTTGAACAATCCTTGTGTCCCGGTATAAATCCCACTTGATCATGGCATATGATCTTTTTAATGTATTGCTGTAATCCATTTGCCACTATTTTGTTGGAGGATTTTTACATCTATGTTCTTCAGTGATATTGGCCTGTAATTTTCCTTTTTGTGTTGTCCTTGTCTGGCTTTTATATGAGGGTGATGTTAGCCTCGTAGAATGTGTTAAGAATTGTTCCGTCTTCCTCTATTTTTTGGAATACTTTGAGAAGGATAGGTAATAAATCTTCTTTGAATGGTAGAATTCTCCAGAGAAGCCATCTGGTCCTGGACTTTCAGTTTAGGGGAGGTTTTTGATTACTCTTTCAGTGTCTTTACTTGTGATTGGTCTATTCAGATTCTCTATTTCTTCTTGGTTCAGTTTTGGGAGGTTGTAAGAGTCTAAGAATTTATCGGTTACTTCTGGATGGTCCAATTTTTGGCATATAGTTTTTCATAGTATTCTCATAATCTTTTGTATTTCTGTGGTATCCATTATAATTTCTCCTCTTTCATTTCTACTTTTATTTATTTGAGCCTTCTCTCTTTTTTCCTTAGTCTGGCTAAGGGCTCGTGAGTTTTGTTTATCTTCTCAAAGTATCTGCTTTTTGTTTCATTGATCCTTTCTACTGTCTTTTTTGTTTCAATTTCATTTATTTCTGCTCTAATTTTTACTATTTCCCTCATTCTGCTGAGTTTTGGCTTTGTTTGTTCTTTCTCCGGTCCTGTTAGATGTTGTTTGAGATTGCTTATTTGAGATTTTTCTTGGTGGTTAAGCTGAGTCTGTATTGCAATGAAATTCCCTCTTAGGGCTGCATCCCATATGAGTTGGTATGTTGTGTTTTCATTTTCCTTTGTCTCCAGATATTTTTTTATTTCTCCTTTAAGGTATCGTCAATGATCATTGCTTGTTCAGTAGCATGTTGTTTAGTCTGTACGTCTTTGACCCTTTCCCAGCTTTTTTCTTGAATTGCTTTCTAGTTTTGTAGCATTATGGTTGGAAAAGATGCTTGATATTATTTCAATCTTCTTAAGTTTGTTGAGGCTTCCCTTTTCCCCAACATATGGTCTATCCTTGAGAATATTCCATGCATACTTAAGAAGAACGTGTATTCTACTGTTTTTGGATGAAATGCTCTCTATATATCTATTAAGCCCATCTGGTCTCATTTTTCATTTAATTCCACTATTTCCTTGTGCACTTTCTGTCTGGATGATCTATGCTTTGGTGTAAGTGGGGTGTTGAGGTCCCCTACAATTATTGTGTTGTTGTTAATATCTCCTTTTAGGTTTGTTAATAGTTGCTTTAGGTACTTTGGTGCTCGTGTGTTGGGTGCATAAATATTTGCAAGTGTTATGTCTTCTTGGTGGAGTGTCCCTTTTATCATTATATTACTGCCTCTCTTTGTCTCTCATTACCTGTTTTATCTTAAAGTCTACTTTGTCTGATATAAGTATGGCAACACTTGCTTTCTTTTGTTTGCCATTAGCTTTCAATATTGTCTTCCATCCCTTCACTCTGAGCCTGTGTTTGTCTTTGGAGCTGAGAAGTCTTTCCTGGAGGCAGCATATTGTTAGGTCTTATTTTTTAATCCATCCCACCACTCTGTGTGTTTTGATTGGAGAATTCAGTCTATTTACATATAGAGTGATTACTGATATATGAGGGCTTAATGCTGCCATTTTATCACTCGTTTTACAGTTCTTCTGCATTTCCTTTGTTTCTCATCCTGTGTATTTTAGACTACCAATTCAATTAGGTAGTTTTCTATGCTTGTGTTCCTAGTTTTCTCCTTATTTTTAATTTGTGTCTCTGTTCTAATTATTTGTTTAGTGGTTACCATGAGGTTTGTATTAAAAAACCTCGGAGATGAGATAGTCCATTTTTTGAAAGTCTCTTATTTCCTTAGACTAAACTGATTCCATCCCTTTCTTCTTTCCTTCTAAGTTATTATTGTCACATCTTATTCCATCTTCCATCTTGCATTGTGAGTTTTTGGTTAAAATAACAAGATTATATTTATTTTTGGTGTTTTCCTTCCCTTTCTCATTAATGTTATAATTGTTTGCTAACCTCTTCTGCTAGAGAACTGCAATTTTCTGATTTTGTCTATCTACTTATCTCTTGTTCAGGGTTTTATAACCCCTTTTTCTTTTTTTTTTTTCTTTCAGGTATGAGGGCCTTCTTGAGGATTTCTTGTAGGGGACATCTTGTGGTGATGAACTCCCTTAGCTTTTGTTTATCTGGGAAAGTTTATTTCTCCATCATATTTGAAGGATACTTTCACTGGATGGAATATTCTTGGCTGAAAGGTTTTGTCTTTCAGAATTTTTAATACATCATTCTACTCTCTCCTAGTCTGTAAGGTTTCTGCTGACAAATCTGCTGAAAGCCTGATAGAAGTTCCTTATAGGTTATTTTCTTCCACCTTGTGACCATTAATATTTTTTCTTTGTCATTGACTTTTGCCAGCTTTACTACTATATGCCTTGTAGAAGGTCTTTTTACATTGGTATAGTTAGGAGATATGTTGACTTCTTTTACTTGTAATTCCAGCTTCTTCCCCAGGTTTGGGAAGTTCCCAGCTATTATTTCTTTGAACAAGTTTTTAGCTCCGTTTTCCTTCTCTTCTCCCTCTGGAATAGCTATAATCTTTATGTCGCATTTCCTAATTGAGTCAGTTATTTTGCGGAGGATTTCTTCATTTCTTTTTAGTCATAGTTCTCTCTCCTCTTCCATCTGAAGGATTTCTATATTTCTATCCTCAAGACTGCTGATTTGTTCCTCCATAATATCAGCTCTATTTTTCATTAAGTCTAGATTTTTCTTTATCTCATCCATTGTGTTGTTCATCTCCTGTATTTTTGATTGGTTCTGCTTTATCATTTTAATCTCTTTTGTGAAGAATTCCCTCTGTTCTCTGTTTATCAAACTTGTTCCTGATTTCATTGAACTATTTTTTTTTAAACCCATTGAGTTTTTATGATAGCTATTTTGAATTCTCTGTCATTTAGATTATTAACTTCTGTGCCTTCAGGATTGATTTCTGGGTGCTTGTCATTTTCCTTCTGGTCTGGAGATTTAATATATTTTTTCATACTGCTTCACGGCTTGGATTTGTGCCTCCACATAGAGATAGTATTTGGTCACAGCTTCCACCTGCCACCATTGGCAGAAGGGGGAAAGAGGTGTGTAATCTTAGCCCACCAGGATCCCTGTGAACTGTCTGTTTCCAAGCCTTGGCCACTCGTTGGGATTGCAGCGACCCTCTGGGGTCTCCTACCAACTGGGAAAACAATAACGTGGGGGCTCCAGGCTGCTGCTGCCTGCTCCCACATTCCCACCGAGCCATGCTCTCCACTTTGGGACCCCAGCAGTACTACGGGTGCTCGCGGCAGCTGGTAGGTTGTTTGTCCAGACTCACAGCCCTGCCACCATCTTGTTCTAGGTTCTTCCAGTTGTTGTGCTTGGTGGGCAGAGCCTCCCTACTGGGTCTGAGGCAGAGCTGCTTCTTGGGACTGTGGTTTGACTGTGGACTCTCCCACCAGTCAAGAGAGTGATCACACAGGGGCTCAGGGCTGCTGCTACCTGCTTCCACAGTCCTGCTAAGTTGCGCTCCCCTCTTTGGTGCTGCAGTGGTACTGTGGGTGCTTGAGACAGCCAGGAACTCATTTGCCCAGGCCGCAGATATGCCATCATCTGCTCCTAGGTCACACCAGCTGTTGTGCTTCCTGGATGGGGCCTCCCCACTGGGTCCAAACCAGAGCCACTCCCTAGGACTGCTGTGGGACTATGGGCTTTCCCACTGGATCAGAGGGCAATCACACAGGGGCTCAGGGTTGCTGCTGCCTGCTGCCACAGTCCCACCGAGTTACATTCCCGCTTTTGGGACCACAGCAGTGCGATGGGCGTTCGAGGCAGCTGGGGCCTAGTTCACTCAGGCTCAGAGCTCTGCCACTGTCCACTCCCAGGTTGCATGAGCCCCTGTGCTTGGTGGATGGGGCCTCCCCACTGGTTGGAGCCTGAGCTGCTCCTTCTGGACCATGAAGCTCTGTGGACTCTCCCACTGGATGAGGAAGTGATCATGTGGGCCTCAGGGCTACTGTCATCTGTTTGCACAGTCACACTGAAGTGCATGCCCACCCTCAGGGCTGCAGTGATGCTATGAGTGCTTCAGCCAGGAAAGCAATCACACGTGTGTTCTGGGCTACCTGGGGGCCAGAGAGTGCTTACCTGTCTCCACCACCTCCACAGGGGTAGTCCGTCTACCTTCAGATATATAGCAGTGCAGGCCTCTCAGGCATCCTGATGTGCTATGTGGGTATTCTCCACTGATCAGTGAATGTCCGTTTAGTTGTAGTTCGAAGTGGGAGAGAGAAAGGGAACAGCTCACTCCGCCATGTTGCTCACGTCACCTAGAACATTTTTTCACCTTTTTTTAAAAATAGTTTTGTCATGTTTGAATATGTCTTATGTCCTCTTATCTTTGGTAGGCTCCTTCTGCCAAGGGCCTCATCTTTCTCCTTTGTAGCTTTAGTAATTGATATTAGAACAGTATATATAATAGATACTTGATAGTACTTAGCAGAACAATTCTGTGGTTGCTAGATGAAGAAAGATGATCCATCTTGTAAGTTTATAAAGAGCTGTGAAACATTGATCTGTTTTCAGCCAGTACTGAATGCATGAAAGGTAAGTCATTTTCATTTGCAGAAGATACCATTGATTAGTTTTAGTGCTGGTACTCTAAATCTTAGATATTTAACATATAAAAGAGCATCACAGATGTTAATTTAGGTTTTATACCACTAATATATATTTTGTAAAGGGGATGCATATGCATCTGCTTTTATCATTCTCTCTTAGTTCAAGTAATGGGAGTAAGTCTACTATATTCTGTCACTTCAAATGTTGGACATTGCCACAGGTGCTTTTGAAATATAACTTTTGATAAGCTTTGGATTAATATCTTTTAAAAAATTAAATTATAACAGAAATCAACCAGACTATTATGAAGTGGTTTCTCAGCCCATTGACTTGATGAAAATCCAACAGAAACTAAAAATGGAAGAGTATGATGATGTTAACCTGCTGACTGCTGACTTCCAGCTGCTTTTTAACAATGCAAAGGCCTATTATAAGGTAAGAAAGCATCAAATTCGAAAGGTATCCAATTTGATCATTGTCTGGCTTTTTAATGTTTATCAATCTGGTAGGTGAGTAGTATTTTCTCATTTAGTGGTTTTAGTTTGCATTCCTCTTATTAGTGAAGAGACTGAACATTCTTATGATTATGAACCATTCTTGTTTCTTCTGTATCTGCTCAAATCTTTTGCCCATTTCTCTCTTGGGTTGTTTGTCATTTTCATATTTATTTCTAGAAATTTTTGATATATTCTGGATACTGATACTTTTTTGGTTATATGTGTTGCAAGTATCTTCTCCCACTGTGTGGCTGTCTTTTCACTCTTTTTATGAGTCTCTTTTTTTTTTTTTTGGTGAGGATGAGTCTACCTGAGGTAGCATCTACTGCCAGCCCTCCCCTTTTTGCTTGAGGAAGACTGTCGCTGAGCTAACATCTTTGCCAGTCTTCCTCTGTTCTGCATGTGGAATGCCACCACAGCTTGACTTGATGAGTGGTGTGTAGGTCCACACCTGGGATTCAGGCCTGCAAATCCTGGGCCACTGAAGTGGAGCATGCAAACTTAACTACTGTGCCACCGGGCTGGTTTCTGTGGGTATTTTGATGAAAAGAAGTTTCTTATTTTAACATAATTAGATTTATAAGTCTTTAACTTTATGATGTATCCTTCCTTGTGTCTTGTTTCAGAAATCACTCTTGCCAAAAGATTATGAAAATATTATTCTATTTTCTTCTAAAAATTTAATAGTTTTGTCTTTCACATATAAGCCTTTAATGCAGCTGGGATTGATTTTTGTGTCTTCAATGAGGTAGAGATCTATTTTTTTCCTATAGGTATAAGCAGTACTTTGAAATGGCCATCCTCTCCACATTTGTCTGCAGCGTCAGTGCTGTCGTTGTTTCCATGTACTCATGGGTCCATTCCTGGTCTTTTGTTCTGGCCAGTTTATCTATTACTGGGCTATACTATTCCTGTCTTAATTTCTATAGCTTTGTAATTCTTTATCTGGTAAGGAAAGTGTCTTGATTATTTTCGCCCTTTCTTTATACATTTTAATGTTAGTGTGTTAGGTCAACAGGCACAAAAAGAATTTTGTTGGAATTGTTATTGAATTTGCATTGACTCTATATCATATTTTGGAGAATTAATGTAATTGTGACATTGATTATTCCAGTCTATGAATTTGGTATGTCTTGATTTATTCTTCTTTAATGTATTTTAGCAAACTTTTAAATGTTTCTTCATAAAAATTTTGCAAAAATGTTGTTAGATTTATTCTTAAAACTGTAGGTATATATATTTTTTCTTTAATTGAGATATAATTGTCACAATCTTTTAAAGTGTGGAATCCAGAAGTTTTTAGTATATTCACAAAGTTGTGCAACATCGCCCCCTAAAAAAAACATACCCATAACAGCCACTCTCCATTTCTCCTCCTCCCAGCCTCCCAACCACTAATCTACCTTCTTTCTGTGTGGATTTGCCTGTTCAGGACATTACATATAAATGAAATTATACACTATCTGGCCTTTGGTGACTAGCTTCTTTCACTGAGCATAATGTCTTCAAGGTTCATCCATGTTGTAACATATATTCATACTTCATTCCTTTTTATGACTGTATAATATTTCCTTATAATGGATATGCCACATTTTGTGTATCTGTTTCCAAGTTAATGGATATTTGAGTTGTTTCTACTTTTAGCTATCATGAATAATGCTGCTATAAATTTAGTGGATATAACAAGAGTGCTATTCATTGCTTACAGTACTCTGCATATGTCCATTAGTCCCAGCTTTTTAATTATGTTGCTAAAATCTTTTATATCCCTAGTGATTTACCTACATGAACTATCTACTTACCAAATAAGATATTTTAAAATCTCTCACTCTGGTGATGGATTTGTCTATTTCTCCTCATAACTCTGTTGATTTTTTGTTCTTTATATACTTTGAAACTCTGCAACTAGGAGCATAGTAGTCTAAATGGTTATATTGTCCTAGTAAATTGAATTTTTTTGCATTATGCAGTAGCCCTCTTTATCGCTAGTAATGTCTGTTGTTTGAAGCTTGTTTTGTTTGATATTAATATAATTATATCAGCTTTATTTTTGTTTACCTAGTTTTTTTCCAACGAAAAGATATGAAAAATATCCTGGTAATACTGATGTATCTCATGTAAACAGCGTAAACATGAATTTCTATTAATCCAGTTGATAATCTTTAAACTGGAGCATTTCATCTCTGTACAGTTTTAGTAATTATCATATGATTGGATGTATTCCTATTATCTAAGTGTCTATTTTCTATTTATCTCATTTTTCTAAGGTTTTTTCTTACTTTGTTTTTCCCTCTGACTTCTTTTGGTTTCATTTTGTTTTTAATTTATTCTCTCTTATTTCCTCCACAATTTGGAAGTTGTAAGATGTATTGATAATCTCTTAGTTCTTATCCAAGAAGTTTTAATATGCATAATTAACTTACCAAACTAGAAAGTTAATCAACATCTTAAACCTCCTTCTAAACAATGCAAACACCTTAGAAGAATTCAACTCTGCTCTATTTATTTATGCTACTGATGTTTTGTGTTTTAGTTTTATTGTGGCAAATTTTTAATCCCATTAAATAATGTAATTTATTAGTCAGTATTTTTACTCATAAACATATGTGCTACTTTCTTTATTGTTCATTCTCTTATTGCTATTGAGAAGTCATCTGTCGGTATAATTGTAGTTCCTTTAAAGGTTATCTGTCTTTTCTTTCTGGTTAGCTTTAGGATCTTGTTTTTGTCTTTTGTGTTCTACAGTTTCATTGTGATAAGTCTAGGTATGCATATCTTTTTATTTGTATAATTTGGGAGTTGTAGGGCTTCCTAAATCTCTGGATTGGTGTTTTTCATCAACTTTGGGAAGTTTTTAGCCATTATGTGTTTGCGTATTGCCTTTGCCCCTTTCTCTCTTTCTTCTCTTTGTAGAGCTCAGATTGGATGTTGTATTAGAACCCTCTTTAGGTCTCCATTTCTCTTAACCTTTCATAGCCCCCTTTTTTGTATCTGTTTTGCTTTTTAGATAATTTCTTTAGTTCTTCCAATTTTCTTTGAAATCTGCTCTTAAACCTATTTGTTGAGTTTCTACATTTTGCTATTTATATTTTTCATATTTTGGAAGTAGTTTCTTATTTAGGTTCTCCTACGCTTTGCTTATATCTTCAATTCCATTGTTTCTTTAAACATATTCAACATACTTGGGTTTTTTTCCTATGGCAGATAATTTCAGTATCTGAAGTAATTTGCATGTATGATTTTTGCTGTCGTTTCTGCCAACTTTCTGTTGTGATTCTTTCATTCTATGTATTTCTTAAATTTTGACGAGGAGTTCATATTTCTTGGAACTCTATCTCTAGATATTCTTTGAGGCTTAGATTGAAGTTGGGTTCATCCAGAGAAGACTTGTTTATATGAGGCACCTGGCCTGTCATTGTTAGGGATAGTTTACGATGAAGAGTTCTCAGAGGAGATTCATCTCATGCCTGTTGGTTGCCTGCATTGCCATGGTTTGAGAATAGACATGGGCTGAGCTGGGTGGAGCTTGAGGTGGGTCATCCTCTTTGTTCTCTGGCAGTGGAGAAAGGGAATTGTTTTGAATTACACTTACACTGCAGCCATGGCCTTTGGAGTTCCAGCTTCTGGTGGACCCTGGCCTTTATCTCCTATGAGGAGCCTTGAAAACTAAAGCTTAGATTTTTCTTGTCTTACAAATGCCCCAAAGGTGAACATTGGCTTCAGTGTTCTGCTTGTTCATCTGGGTCCCAGTGTTACTCTGTTCTAGCTTTTGTGAACATTGTTTACTCCTTATTGGTAGCACATGGACACATTTTTAAAAGTTTTATTGGTTTGTTTGTTTGCTTTCTTGCTTGTTTTTTAACATTACATCCAGCATTGTTTTTTCTGGAAAGTTTCAGTTAGAGTTCATTCCTACTATACCTCAGGAAAAGAAATCTTCAAGTAAGGTGTTAAATAGTTTAAAAATAGAAGTTATATTGGAACAATTGTTAGCTTCTATCCTTCAGACTTCTGTCACTTAAATTGAGTCTTATCCTTCAAATTATCTTTCTTAGTGTATTGGTAATAACTAGTCTTAATTTAGCAAATCATTTATCTTCTGCCTCAGGCTTTTCTGTGATGAGATAGGGCATAAATAAAATAATTTTTTCAGAATGCCTTTAAAACATACATTTAGTTCTTCAGAAGAGGAATGGAAACCCATGAATCCTTTAATCATAAAGATTTTAAAATTTATAATACAGTTTCAAAGTTATGTCTTACAATGCCAGTCTCTGCTGGAACAAGATGCTTTAAAAGTAGTAATTGATTTACAATAAAATACTAAAGTGACTTTTTTTCTCCTCTGTTTGCTAATGTACAGCCAGATTCTCCTGAATATAAAGCTGCTTGTAAACTCTGGGATTTGTACCTTCGAACAAGAAATGAGTTTGTTCAGAAAGGAGAAGCAGATGATGAAGATGATGATGAGGATGGGCAAGACAATCAAGGCACAGTGACCGAAGGAGTAAGTGTGCAGCTGGAACAGGTGATAGGCAGTCTACTGGGACGTGGTCAAGGCCCTACCTGTGTTTTCCTCTGGGTTGTTGTGGACAGCTGGCCTTCCTGTTCAGTTGTGTTGGTAACTGGAAGGGTAAAGGGGCATGTACCAAGAGAATCCCACTCTAATTACAAGGGATCCTAGCACATCCTGTACAATGTGTACCATATGTGGTTGTTTTCATGAATTGCTCTTATATTAATGCATATTTCCTGCTCAGTTTTAAAGAGAATCTTCATATTATTAAGGCCTCATCCAATATTGTTAGGTTGAAATATTGTGTAAGGGCAGACAGTGTTGTGATTTAAAGTTGGATGGTTAATGGAATCATTTTAGTTAGGAATATTTTTGTAGGTTAGACAGGTTACTGTTCCTAGAGCATGCCAGATGTGTTCCTACATCTGGAATTTTGCAGTTGCTCTTACTTCTGCTTAGAACGTGCCTCCTTTGACTCTTCTGTGACTAGCTCTTTTTCATTATTCTAACATCACTTAAAATGTCACCTGGGAGAGGACTTTCCTTATCACCCTATCTAAATTCTTTGCTCCATACTCCTTCTTTCCCATCATCCCATCACTCTGTTCTGTGGTCTTTGTTTTTTTTCACTATGTGTGAAATAACTTGTTAGTTTATGTGTTTTCTTTCTGTCTTCCCCCAAGTAGAAAGCTCCACAAAAGATATCACCTTGTTCCTCTCTTCCTGATGTCTGCACTGTGCCTGACATATAGGTACTGATAAATACTTGCTAAATGAACACACGTTTAAAAAGAGGAAAAATAATAGCAAAAGGAATCACGTCTTTTCTGCCACTAAATAGTAAGACACCCGAAGCAGAACATTCCCTTTTCTTCTTTCAGTTACCTAGGTAGACCTTTTGCTGAAACTCTGGCATGGAAAGATGCAGTGGTGGGTGAATTTCTCAAAAAGATAACTTCTTAGAGTTTCAAAATCTAGTTCCTAGGCACTTTGTCAATTTCTTTCTAGAAATTAAATGATTGAAATTAGGTAGAAGGCAATTAACTTGGGATTGCCTGGAATTTTACTCTCTGATATTAATATAGAAGCAGCAACTTAATCCAGTCTTTCTTGGGCAGAACATTACCTATAGAGGGCTCAGCCTTATTACAGGCCTCCAGGGTTCTAGTCAAAAAATGAAATGCCTACGTTTGGGATTTGTCAGTGTTTCTTTTGGTAAGAAATTAGGAGAATCTTGCACATTCATATTTATACCTCCCAAGCTCTCTAGTCCTGAGGTTCTCATGAAGGGAGTGGGAAGTTTCCAGCTTCTCATTTTTAAATTAAGGAGAAGTTCCTTGGAGTTTTCCCAATTGTGGGAAAAGGTCGTATGGATGCATACACTCACCCTGCTCCCTTTGTCACCTGTAACTCATGTTTCCAAAGTAGCTGGTTGGGTTGGAAGGAGAGGAATCTTGGCTGCAGAACATAACTCTCCTCTTTTTGAAGCTAACTCTTTGGTACCATGTTTTAGCCAGGAAGTAAATGACTTAAATATGGGCATTTTAGTCTGTTTTCATCATTATGTTGGTTCTCTAAGCTTATATGGTTGGGAATCCTCAGCTAATCGTCTTATATGTTAAATATTTACTGCGTGTCTATTATTGCCAGGCAGTGTGCTAGACCCAAGAGATGTTAGTGCCCTCTCTGTAGAGTTAATGTTGGACCTTAAAATTGAGGCTGGCCCCATGGCCCAGTGGTTAAATTCAGTGTGCTCTGCTTCAGTGGCCCAGATTCAGTTCCTGGGCACAGACCTACACGACTTGTCAGCAGCCATGCTGTGGCAGTGACCCCCACACAAAATAGAGGAAGACTGGCACAGATGTAGCTCAGGGTGAATCTTCCTCAGTGAAAAAAAAAAATTGAGACTATGCTAAATAAAAAGACCTTCTTTTGGAGTAGGACAAAAATACTAGTATTTTTATTATTTAAACCAGACATAACCATTAATCTTTGTTTTATATTCACAAAACATGGTTTAGACTTGAAGTACCATTTACTATAAACTTTGACTGAGATATCCTATTGCTCACTGTAGAAACTAGCTTCAGACTCACACACTCCCTGGCCAAGTACTCTTTGGGGCATGTGCTTTCCCATGTTAAAACAGTGACTCAGGTAGGGGTAAGCCAGCCAATCTAGAGAGCAGAAATGATGTGCATCAATTGACTTCATCTCCATTCAGTTTTGATATAACTTAATTCTCTTGTTAGATCTGGCAGAGCACCCCGTGCTTGGAAGTATATAGTTCCAACTTCACATATGTAGTTGTTTTACCAGAATACCAAGACTTTAGTAGATATGAACAGCAGATATAGAAGTGGCCAGGTGTCATGGGACATATTTTTCTGTCTCGGTTGCTCAGACCCTAAAAAGGTGTGCATTTCCATCATTTCACACATATGGCACTTGAACTTCACTGCTACAGTGTTGACTGTGGAATAGAGTTCAGTAAGAAGACCTGATCCAAGAGATTTAGTTACTGAATAATATAAGGATCCTCAGTTTCACATATGGCATTCTGGGAGTACAACCCACAGGTCCAGCATTAGAGCATTTCTGTGGTGTTCTTGAAACTTGTACTTGAAAGAAGTACTGTTTAGAAGTTGCTCTTTTGCATTAGCTTTACAGTTTTAGAAGCAATTTAATATCAGCATTTATTTTTGAATTTCTCTCACAAAGTACTTCTTTCTCCCCTCTCTCCTACCTCCCAAACCCCTCCTCCCAGTCTTCTCCAAGTTACTTGAAGGAGATCCTGGAGCAGCTTCTTGAAGCCATAGTTGTAGCCACAAATCCATCAGGACATCTCATTAGCGAGCTTTTTCAGAAACTGCCTTCTAAAGTGGTAAGTGATACAATTTAAGACAGGTGAGGGGGCCAGCCTGGTGGTCTAGTAGTTAAGTTCAGTGTGCTCTGCTTCAGTGGCCCAGGTTCGGTTCCCAGGCACGGACCTACACCATTCGTTGGCAGCCATGCTGTGGTGGTGACTCATATACAAAATAGAGGAAGATGGCACAGATGTTAGCTCAAGGCGAATCTTCCTCAAGCAAAAAAAAAAAAGAGGAAGATTGGCAACAGATGTTGGCTCAAGGTGAATCTTCCTCAACAAAAATTAAATAAATAGAGACAAGTGAGTTAAAGTGTTTGGGGTTCTTTTTAAGTACTTCAAAGATTTTATTAGTTCTTAGTAAATAAAGTAAGGTTAATGGAAGGCACTGGAGGCTGCCAAGAGATCCTTCTCCACAGCAAGCATGTAGGATATGTTCTATCATTTTACTTGGCCAGAAGATGGTGGGTTTTTTTAAAAACTATATTTTTGTTGTTTTGATTAGTAGTTCTTTTTTGTTTGATTTTGTTTTTTTATTGTCGTAAAGTATACATAACGTGAAATTTACCACTTAACCATTTTAAGTGTACGGTTCAATGGCATTAAGTACATTCACATTATTGTACAGCCGTCACCACCATCCATCTGCAGAACTTTTTCATCTTCCCAAACTGAAACTACACACCCATTAAGCAAACTACTTCCTCCACCTCTCCCAGCCACTGGCAACCACCATTCTAAATTCTCTTTCCATGAATTTGATTTCTTTAAGTACCTCATATAAAAGAAATCATAGAGTATTTATCTTTTTGTGTATGGCTTATTTCACTTAGCATAATGTATTCAGGGTTCATCTATGTTGTAGCGTATGTTAGAATGTCCTTCGTTTTTATACTACTACTAATACTCCATTGTACGTACTATATATACCACAAGACTATTCTGTTGTATGTATATACCACATTTGGTTTATACCATATTTGGTTTATCCATTCATTTGTTGATGGACATTTGGGTTTCCAAGATTAGTAATTCTTAAATGATAAAATAAGCACCTAAACTAAACCTTTTGTTTATAAAAGAGAAAAAACTTTCTCTTTGCCCAGAAGACATAGTGAGAGGAAGACAGATGAGTACTTCCTCTCTTAGTTCTGCTTGATCTCCTGGTGTGATGGAGAAGAGAGCAAGACCTAATAGGTCCTGTTCTACTCCAAAGAGGAGGAAGTTTTCTAGACAAGTGAGACCCTTTGACAGTATCAGGGCCCCTTATGACTTCACACCCAAGGGTCAATTATCATAGCTAAAGTTTAACTTTAGCCATTGGAACTACAAAAATGTCTATGACCTCAGCATTCTTATATTTCTAGACAAGGATATACTTTCAGAAGTACTCCACTATAGCACTTAACTCCATTGTGATCATTTACTTTTGTGTCTGCCTCCTTCCCTAGTCCCTGAATTTCTTAAGGACAAGGACAATGCCATATTTTCTTTTGTGTCCCTGTCATGTAGTTGCAACCCAGCATGTCATGGGTGTGTAAGAGGTGCTTACTGACTGATAGTGGCATGCAGCTTTCCCCATCAGTCAGTGATAAGACTAGTTATTTAAAGGTGTGTCTTGAGTAGTTGTAGGACAGTTATGACATTAGAAATAAAGCATATATGCCTATTGCTGTCCTAAGTGTAGATCTGATTAAAAGTATCTAATGATTACATTAGTCATATTTTTAAATTTTAAGCAAAGTGGAAAGCAGATGATTCCTTAAAAAAATTAAATGTAGAGTTACCATATGATCCAGCAATTCCACTTTGGGTATACCCAAAAGAAGTGAAAGCACAGTCTCAAGGAGATATTTGTACACTCATGTTCATAGCAGTATTCACAATAGCTAAAATGTGGAAGCAACCCAGTGTCCCCCAACAGATGAATGGATAAATAAAACGTGGTATATGCATAAGTGGAGTATTATTCAGCCTTTAAAAAGAGTGAAATTCTGACACATGCTACAATTAGAATGAATCCTGAACACATTATGGTAAGTGAAATAAGCCAGACACAAAAGGATAAATACTGTGTGGTTCTTCTTATATGAGGTACTTAGAGTAGTCAAATTCAAAGAGAGAAAGAATAGAATTGTGGCTTCCAGGGCTGGCAGGAGGGGAAAGTGGAGAGTTACTGTTTAATAGGTGTGGGGTTTCAGTTTGGAAAGATGAAAAAGTTGTGGAGATGGATGGTGGTGATGATGGCACAATAAGAAGAGTACAGTCTTTTTCTCAAGATCTCTTCTTACTCTGCAGGAGAGAATCAGTAGTGGTCAAGCCACCAAGGGTGATTGGAACAATGAAACATTAATATCTAGTTCCCCTATTCTGGGAGGGATTTGGGAGACACCATGCAGCAGATGTTAGTTGGCAAAAGCAGGTTTCCATTGGTCTCTCAGGGTGTCATACTTTGAGACAATAAGGACTGAGACCTGGAGAGGAGGGCAGTTTTTACTTTTCCTTTACAGATCCTTCCCAAGTGGGTCTGGCTAAGTGGGAGAGATGGGGTGGGAACACATGGCCAGCAGCTTGGATCACAGTGTACCCCAGCCTGGGTGGCCTCGCCTTAGTTTGTCTTTTGAACTGTTTCTCAGAAGTAGAGTTGGTGAAAAAAGGGGGCAGGAAAGGGGTTTGATCCAAGCAAATGAAGGAGCAGGGTAAGAAAATAGAGAGGAGTGGGGCTGGCCCTGTGGCCGAGTGGTTAAGTTCGTGCACTCCGCTTCGGTGGCCCGGGGTTTCGCCGGTTCGGATTCTGGGCGCAGACATGGCACTGCTCATCAGGCCATGCTGAGGCAGCGTCCCACGTGGCACAACTAGAATATACAACTATGTACTGGGAGGCCTTGGGGAGATGGAAAAAAGAAAAAAAAAGATTGGCAGCAGTTGTTAGCTCAGGTGCCAGTCTTTAAAAAAACAAAAAAAGAAAAGAGAGAGGAGTGAGCTGAGAGATCAGATGGAATGCAGCATCACTGAGTTTGTCCCTTCAGCTCAGTAATTGAGTAAAGGCCATGGCCTCCTCCTTTTTGTTGTTGTTTGGGCTCCAAGGATTTGAACAGGTAAGAAGAGCCTGGAGAGCACAGTCTGAGTTCCCCTGATGCCTCTCCTACTTGAGGAGACCAACTTTTAATTTTTGCTTGACTTCAGTTATTTCTTCCAAGGAACAAAACTTGTAGGAAAGGCTCAGGACAGTGAATGCCTTCTAGGCTTTGTGAAACCCTTCAAGGACATTCCTCTAACGTGTTTGACTTCTTTTCTTATGAGGAGCTAATATTTGATAAGAAATCAGAAATTGCTTATAATTTTTCTTTATTTCTTTAACATAGTTTCATTTAAAATGTCTTTTATTTTGAAAAGAAATTTGACTGAAATGATAGAAGCATCAAGTTAAACATGAAGCTAACAAATCTTACAAACTGACATCTTATAGATCCTTAAGAATTTTATGTGAAATAGGTTATAATTGTGTTATTTAGATTGCAAAATGAAAAGAGCTTGTAACAAGCCCTTCAGAAATGTTGCTCCATTTTCAGACATAGGTATCTTGGGAATTTAAATTAAAATCGTGTGATTCTGTGAATTTAGAATTTTTTAAAACATTAAATTGTGGTGTATTAGTTGTATAATGATAATTACCAAGTAATTAACTGTAAACTCGTACAACGTGCTGTTGGGTATTTCATGAAGCTTGTTAAAACCAAATTCTTTCTGCTTCAGATAGAATAAACAATGTGCTGTACAGCTATGTCTTTAGCCTTGAATCTCACAAAGCTGCTTAATTGATTGTTTGAGTAACAGGTTGTCAGTGTGCTTCCTTGTTTTCTCACTAGCTGGATACTTTTACTTACTAAACGTGCCTGGGTTTTTGTCTTCCAGCAATATCCAGACTATTATGCGATAATTAAGGAGCCTATAGATCTCAAGACCATTGCCCAGAGGATACAGGTATGAAGGTGACCGTATGTTACCATATGTAGTTTAGGGCAGATTTGCCTGTGGTCTCTTCAAGACGTTTTTAGAAAACAGAGAAGTGGGTATCTCGATAAGGGGTTATTAGCAATATAATGTAAACAAATTAGAGTAGAGTTACTGATTGTAGCTTTGGAGGAAGCAGCATAGCGTCCCTTTTGCATTTTTTCTGTAGGGAGCAAAGCAAAATTCTCATTGGCATAGTAAATCTTGCTTTTATGACAGAAATTAAAAATCATTGGCCATGGACATTTCTGATTGTGAAAGGTACATTTGCAATAAAAGCTTTGTTGTTTACTTTTATTTGCTTCCACATAGTTTTAAGATACTCGGAATAAAAGTTACCTATAACAGATGTTAGAGTGTAAGGTGAGTGAAAATAGAGACTTTGTTTTCTTCAAGCACCCCTCCTCCCTATATCTCCAGCAGTGATAGCAGCAACTAACTCTCACCTACACTTGCTAGGTGCCTCTCTGTTCTAAATGCTTTAGATGTATTAGCTAATTAATTTTTACAACACCTCCATGAGGTAGATGCTGTTGTTATTCCCATTTTTCAGATGAGAAAACTGAAGCATAGAGATGATTAGTTACTTGCCCGAGTCATAACTAGTAAGGATAAGAGTTAAGATTTAAATCCAGACAGTCTGGCTCAGAGTCTGTGCTCCTAACCCCTACTCTGTTCCTGCCTCTCCACAGAGTAGGTGCTTAATAAATATAAATTGAATGGATGAATGGCTGAGATTCAAAATGTGATGATCAGAGGTTATGGAAGATACAGAGAGAAAGAGCTAAGTTATACCAGAAATCTAGTTTTTAGAGTTGGGCTGATGTGAATTATTTTCCTACTAGCCATGTCACTTTGGTCAAGTGACTTGCCTTCTTCCTCTGCTGTACATTGAGTGTAGTATTACCTCTTGCAGAGTTGTAGGGGTAAGTGATAACTTATGTGCAGCATCTCACAGAACACCTATGGGATGTGGCCTTGGTCAGTGTGGGTTACTCATCCTCCCAGGGTAAGGAGTGTATGGGGCTCCCAGTAGATAAAACAAAAAAGGAAAATTTAATGTGTTATATCATCTCATTGAGAAATGAGGCCAAAAGCACACTGGTTTGCCAGGAGGGAGAAATTTCCTTGGCTTTAAATTCTAAGAGAGTAGTAAAGAGTAACAGTGTAGTAATTACTGAAACGATAGAGACATTTTCACAGAAGGTTAAAATACAGATCCCCTAATGTATCACCTGGTTTTTAAGATAGCTACTGAGAATGACTCAGTCTGCTGGAACCTAAACCTCTGGGGTTTCTAACATCTATCTAGGGGGAAGATGCTGTCATAATACTGAAAATCAGATCAGATCTTTAAACACCTCTACCTCAGCCCCAGTCTTCTCTCTGTGGCCTCTCACATTATCTTGTCCTTTTTTCCTTCCAAAAGCCCCTCAGAAGTACCTCCTTTTGCCATCACCCTAATCAAGATCCTTGTCTTCTTAAGTCCGAATTATTGTATTAGTCTTTCCTACCTCTCTGATGAAAGGCTCTCTAGTCCTTTCTGCATATTGTTTCCTGATCCTAGCCTTCTCCCTGCTATTCCACTGTCCAGAGACTTGTTACTTGTTTTCTAATGCCTGGTGAAGCAAGTCACAGCTCCTTGTACCCATTCACCAATAACTAATTCTGACTAACTTAAGCAGAAAGGGAATGCATGAATTGTTGGGAAGGAAGGCTGGAGAACTAGCCTTAGGACAATAGGCAGAACTCAGGGACATGGGACAGCTGAGGTCATACACAGTCTCTTTGTGGTGCCATTGCTGTTCCCGCTGTCATTCTCCACTGTGGGCCCTGGATGCCACTGCTCCACTCTCTCTGCTCTCCTGCAAGAGTTAGGAATGCGTTCTTTCCATTCCCTTGCCATTTTAGTCTCTCAAGACTCAAGTGTGAATTAGCTGACCTGTGGTTATTTCCCCTTGCCTTGACTGCCAGGCTGCTGGCAAAGCTACCATCTGCCTGCTTTTACCCTCTGTTGTGGAATATTGGTCCCTCTCTACCACCTATGCTGGGATTTCCTCCAAATTAAGAGGATGCTCAGATGTTGGGTATCTCCACATGGCAAATAACCAGCTATTCTCCTTTGCCTGGCTCTCTGGATTCTGCCCCATTTGTCCTTACCCCACCCATGCAGCCTGTACTTATGGTTCTATCCTTCCCCACCTTCCACTCCACTTAATTTTGTTTCCTTGGTCTCTCTGGTATGTGTCTGTTTGTTTCTGTGTCCTCACTAGTTATGTGTACCTTTTGCATACAGTGTCTCCCTCCTTCCTTTCCTTTGTAAATTGAGGCAATTTTGAGTCTCCCTGGGTTATTTTGGATTGAGTGAGCCTTAAGGTATGACAGCTCTAACATGAAGCCATAGTAGGCACTCACAAAATGTTAGCCTCTGTGCTAGACTGACTTTTTATTTTTTCTGAGGTGGTCCATAAAACTAGAGGAGTTTTACTTCATACTGTTAAGTCTACCTTAATTAGTATTCCTGAAGCACTGAGAATGGTGCTTGGTGCATAGTAATCACTATGTGTTCACTAAATAAAACTTTTATCTTATGTGATTTTGTATTTATATTGTAAGCTGTTTTATGAGAATAACGAAGCTCTGGTTTTGTTACCTATCTCAAAAACTCGTTTGTAAATGGACAATAGTAATAGTTTATAACAGAGAAAAGGACTTTATATATTGTTCACATCTGTACTTTCCAAAGTCTTGGAATATGGTGACAATTTAAAAATATGTGGAGTTTTTTTTTTTAAAGGTCATACAGATTAACTCTCAATAAGAGGAACTGCTGTATTTTGTTGTTTACTATAGAATGGAAGCTACAAGAGTATTCATGCAATGGCCAAAGATATAGATCTCCTAGCAAAAAATGCCAAAACTTATAATGAGCCTGGTTCTCAAGTGTTCAAGGTTAGTTTTTTTGTTGTTGTTGCTTTCATTGATAAGAATAGATACCTTAATTTAGAGCCAATAGTTTTTGTATAACAGCTTTATCGAGGTAAAATTCACATACCATACATTTCTCCCAAAATGTACAGTTGCATGGCTTTTATTGTATTCACAGAATTATGAAGCCATCACCACAGTCAATTAGCAGTCACTCTCCATTTCCCCACCAGTCTTCCCAGCCCTAGGCAACCACCAGTCTATTTTGTAGCTCTGTAAATTTGCCTCTTCTGGTCTGGACTTTCATATAAACGGAATCGTATAGTATGTGATGCTTTGTGACTGGCTTCTTTCACTTAGCATAATGTTTTCAAGATATTCATATTGTAGCATATGTCAGTACTTCTTTCTTTTTATTGCTGAATAGTATTCATTATATGTATATACCATGTTTTATTTACCCATTCATCAGTTGCTAGATATTTGGGTTGTTTCCCAAATTTTGGGCTATTATAAATAATGCTGCTTCATGTGTAAGTTTTTATGTGGACATATATTTTCATTTTTCTTGGTATATACCTAGGAATGGAATTGCTGGGCCTCATGGTAACTATATATTTAACTTTTTGAGGAACCGCCAGATTCCAAAGCATCTGCGCCATTTTACATTCCCACTAGCAATGTGCAAGTGTAATTTTTCCACATCCTCATCAATGCTTGTTTTCTGTTTTTGTTTTATTATAGCCATCCCAGTGAGTGTAAAGTGGTGTCTCATTGTGGTTTGGATTATCAGTTTCCTAATGATTAATGATAGTGAACATCTTTTCATGTGCATATTGGCCATTTATATATCTTCTTTAAAAATATCTATTCAGGGGCTGGCACTGGGGCCAAGTGGTTAAGTTCATGTGCTCCATTTCAGCAGCCCAGGGTTTCACCAGTTTGGATCCTGGGCATGGACCTAGCACTGCTCATCAAGCCATGCTGACTCGGCGTCCCACATAGCAGAACTAGAAGGACCTACAACTAGAATATACAACTATGTACTGGCGGGCTTTGGGGGGAAGAAGGAAAAAAAAGAACATTGGCAACAGATGTTAGCTCAGGGCCAATCTTTAAAAAAAAAGAAAGGTCTATTCAGGTCCTTAGCCCATTTTTTAATTGGGTTACCTGTCTTTTTGTTGTTGAGTTGTTAGAGTTCTTTATATCATCTGGAAATTAGACTAGATACATGATTTACAAATATTTTCTCCCATTCTATGGATTGTCTTTTCACTTTCATGATAATGTCGTTTGATGCACAAAAGTTAATTTTATTAAGTCCAGTTTGTTTTTTCTTTGGTTGCTTATGCTTTTAGTGTCATAGCTAAGAAACCATTGCCCAATCCAAGGCCATGAAGATTTACACCTATGTTTTCTTCTAAGAATTTTATAGTTTTAGCTCATATATTTAGATTGTTGATCCATTTTGAATTAATTTTTGTATACATGAAGTAGGTGTGAGGTAGGAGTCCATGTTCATTCTTTTATATGGGATATTCATTTGTCCTAGTGCCTTCTGTTGAAAAGACTATTCTTTCCCCATTGAATTGTCTTGGCATCCTTGTCAAAAATCAGTTTTGAGTATAGAGTCTGGCCTGGTGGCATAGTGGTTAAGTTTGCATGCTCTGCTTTGGCGGCCCAAGGTTCATGGGTTCGGATCCTGGGTGTGGACCTATGCACAGCTCATCAAGCCATGCTATAGCAGCATCCCAGTACAAAATAGAGGAAGTTGGCAACAGATGTTAGCTCTGGGCCAGTCTTCCTCACCAAAAAAAAAAAAAAAAATTGACTATAGATGTCAGGGTTTATTCTGAATTCTCAGTTCTATTCCATTCACCTGTATGCCTATCTGTATACCAGACAAGGTTAGTTTTTGATCTGCTTTTTAGTTAAATATTTGTTTAGTCCCTGCATTTAAACTTCATAAATACAAAAAGTATTCTATTTAGTATAATACCTAATGTAAAATGACTATTTCATTGCTTTGCAATTCTCTCCCAGAAGTTTTGTAGTCCTATAATGAACAGTTGCTTGCAGAAATTTCTTGAATTAATAGTATATCATTAGGAATTTACTAAAGGATGCTCAGAAAATTTGGGGGGAGTAAAATCATTTAGACTTTCAAAATGCTGACGCAAATACAGTTGCTTTTGGTAGTTAACTTTAACTTTTATCTTTCAACTTTTAAGAAACTTTAAGTGAAAATGAGAATGAACTATGAAGTCCTTATAGCCTTAGTCCTTGATAGGGCATTTTAATAGTATAGTGCCAACTGTTTGTTGATGCAGTTAAGAATTTTACTTTTTGGACTGGTTTTCTTTTCCCTAACTGAATTTTAGAGAAAAAGGAAACTTTTGATTTGATGTATTGGTATGCTATTAATTTAAGCAAGTACATTCATATAAGTTTGTTGTGCGTAGACTTTAATCTTAGGAGTGCATCTTTGTTTCAATTTTTAGGTTAGTGTACACAGAGTTCATTGTATTTTCACCCCTAGTTTTCCCTGTTCACCATTATTGTGGGTTAAAATTATGAAGATGTTTTGGATGCTTGTGGAAAGGTTAAAGGATACAGCTTTGTGGATATTGAATGGAAGGCTACTCCAAATGGAAGGAGGGCCATAGAAAGTGTCGATTACATTATTGAGGGCATTTTAAACTGTCCTTTTGTTCTATACTTTTTCTAAGCCAGCTAATTTTGTCTTGACAGGATGCAAATTCTATTAAAAAAATATTTTATATGAAAAAGGCAGAAATTGAACATCATGAAATGGCCAAGTCAAGCCTTCGAATGAGGTAGGTTAAAAAAATATCTAAAATCTTTATGCCTTTATTATTTGCCAAATTTTCTATCTAGTGAAATCAGTGCAGTGCAAAACAAGATATATGTTGCATTTCAAGATTATATTTATAGTTGATAATGTGATTCTGACGAGGGATAACTCTTTACCCAACCCAGTAGGGATAATTCTTCACCCAGCCCCTTCATTGCAGCTGACGGGCTTTATTTAAAAAGAAACCATTTTTAGGACTTAACACTACCGGGGCTGGCCTGGTGGCATAGGGGTTAAGTTCATGTGCTTTGGCAGCCTGGGGTTCGTGGGTTCGGATCCCAGGCACAGACCTACACTGCTCATTAAGCCATGCTGTGGCAGGATCCCACATATAAAATAGAGGAAGATTGGCATAGATGTTAGCTCAGCACCAATCTTCTCATCAAAATAAATAAATAAATAATTTTTAAGAAGACTTTACACCACCATATGCTTTCATTGCTTTATACAAATACAAATATATATGTTACTCTTATAATGTATATTATATATAATAAACATATATATATAATATTATCTTTGTATATAATAGATAGTAATGTATATTTATATTTGCAGTAAGAGCATTTAGCTAGGTGTCAGGAGATCGAAAGTCTCATCCTAGCTTTTCCTTGTACTAAGACTAAGACTTTGAACAAATCTTGCTTCTGGGATTCCATTTCCTCCTACCTGAAATGGAAACGTTGAGTGGCTACTTTCAAAACTTTCTTCTGACCCTGACATTTGCTTTGTTACCAGATCATCTGATCACTACAGTGACCATAAGCTCTGTAGGACCAGCCATGGTCTGCTCTATTCTGCAGAGTCCCCAGGTTTTGGAACAAAGCCTGCTGCATAGTAGAGACTCAGAAATATTTGAGCATTTTTATGTAGAAAAGAAGAAGAAAATGGTTGTTTCCTTTTTTGTTTACCCAGCATTCTGATTTCAGCTGTCAATTTTCTGGGTTTTTTAATCTTATCTCTGGATAGGACTTCATCAAATTTGGCTGCAGCCAGGCTGACAGGTCCTTCGCACAGTAAAAGCAGCCTTGGTGAAGAGAGAAATCCCACTAGCAAGTATTACCGGTAAGAGAGAGTGTGTTTAGTCTGAGAGCTGACCCATACTTCTGAGGATACTAGTGTTTGCTTGATGCTATCCTGAATTAATATTTTTGGGTATTGTTGGGTTATTAGGAGGATTTGTTACCAAATACCAAAAAGTTGAGGTGCTGTAGTAGGCCTGACCTCACCTCTGAGAAAATGCTTAAGCAGAAGTTTTTTTTCAGGAAGTGCTTACTATTAACAGTAAAATGTGTGGTAAAATGCTAAAAGCTTTTATGTCCATAATAGAATTTGTGTTTATTGTAAAACATGAGCATCTTAGAAGAGAATCAGCCAGTAATTATGAATGAATCTTTATTTTTCATGAAATAAGGAGTAGTCCTGCATTTAAATAACAAGCAAATTGCCTATGTCCTAGTTTAGGCTTTCTCCCACCACTCCCTCTTTTCTAAGAGAAAAAAAATTGGTCTTCTTGGCTAAGATTGATTATGGGGAACGTTAGAAGTGCAAAGATAAATTGAGTACGCAGTTGAATAGAAATTCTTTTTCTTTGATATGCATGCCTTGTTAACAGTTCCTGTTTCCTGTAAAGTAACCAAATTATTATAACCTCTTTCCCTGTCTTCTAATTGCTTGTTTTTCTTTGTAGTAATAAAAGAGCAGTCCAAGGGGGTCGTTTATCAGCGATTACCATGGCACTTCAGTATGGCTCAGAAAGTGAAGAGGATGCTGCTTTAGCTGGTAGGCATTAGGTTGTGACTAGTTAAATACATTCTCGTGGATCCTTCTGGTTAAGGAAAATTGCATGACTTTGGTCTCACTGGGAGTTTGTCAAGTTTTGGAGTACATATTATTTTGTTGCATTTTGATTACACTCTTTGGCAAACTTATCATAAGCTTATTTCTTTATTTTATATTAAAGCTCATATCTGAGTATATAAATACTTCTGTAAAAACAATTGATTTGATAGTTGTAGCAGATCCTGGTTTCAAACCTATGATGATAAATAGTGAGTACTAGTGACACCATCAGGAGATCCTAGGAGACATTCACATCATTTTAGATTTCTAGGTCATTGGCTTATATTTCTGTAGGCTGTAATTTGTTCGTAGCTAGAGCTTATGATTTAAAGATAGGTATAAATTATAGTCAGAGTAGCTTGGTAAATTGTCACTTAAACAAGTTCAACAAAGGGCATTGGGCACTAAAAATCTGTAAAAGTATACAATTTATTAAATAGCGACCTAAAGAACAAGTGTAGAGGTATATTTGATTTCATTGTTTGTCTTTCTCTTAAGTGTGATATAATATTTTTTATTTTACTGTAGATACTTTTTACATGTAGTGGTGAAATTTGTTTCATGAAATTATTCTGGCATATGTAAACATTTTATCAAGTGTGACACAGATTTTTCCTGCTGTATCTTATTTTTTACTAAATCTTCTGTAGAAATTTGTAATTAGTGGGCTACTTATTAAAATATAAATTTAACTTTTTTTTTTTTAAAAGATTTTATTTTTTCCTTTTTCTCCCCAAAGCCCCCCAGTACATAGTTGTGTATTCTTCGTTGTGGGTTCTTCTAGTTGTGGCATGTGGGATGCTGCCTCAGCGTGGTCTGATGAGCAGTGCCATGTCCGCGCCCAGGATTTGAACTAATGAAACACTGGGCCACCTGCAGTGGAGCGCGCGAACTTAACCACTCGGCCACGGGGCCAGCCCCATAAATTTAACTTTTTGATACTCATCTCCAGAGTTAATTTTTTTTACTTAAATTAGGCCTGGGTCTATCAAAAATTGAAAGAAAATTTATCTTTTCATTAGTTTTGTTTCTCAGTGTTTATAAAAGTGACACATGTTATGTTTAGGTTTCCTTCTAACATATTCTTATGGTACCATAACAAATTGAAGGGAAACCATACCATTTACAAAATTCCTAAAAAGTATTTATTGCTTTTTTTCCTAATAAATAGTACCTTTGTCACAAGAGGATTCTTATTTAGTAACCTCAGCTACTAAGAAAACAAAGTAGATGCCAACCAACTTTGTATGTAGTAGGTCCTTCAGGCTGTTATTCAGAACCTGTTTATCCTTAATTTAGTCAAGATTCTAATATATTTAGTTTCCTGTTCCTGGAAACAACTTAGGGGTAGGTACAGTGAAAATAGCAAAGAAGGCATAACTGGTGATCTTGGAGCAACAAGAAAAAGCCCATGGAAAGAAGGCATAAGACTTAAAAGTGTGGCCTGGCCTCTTGGGGTGATTTGTTTGAGAGGCAAGCCACAGTGTGCATCCCTGGGAGGGATGAGGGAGAGGATAAAGAAGAGCGCCCACTTGCAGTCACTACAAGAACAGAAATGGGAGGGAGGATAGAATAAGAAAAATAGATAAAACTTTCAGTCCTCCCCCACCAACACAAAATAAGACAAGGCAAAAAAACAAAAAAACAAAAAAATGGGATAAATAGAAAGCATGGAGATGAGAGAAAGTATTCCAAAAATTATATCAGAAATCACATCAGTGTTAATGGCCTAAATTTGCCAATTAAGACAGTTTCAGAGTGGATTTTTAAAAAATCAGATTATATGCTGGTTACAAGAGACACACGTTAAATATCAAAGTATAGGCAAGTTGAAGGTAAAAGCATAGAAAAAGATATACCAGGCAAATAATAGTCAAAGAATAATTACATTGACTTCTGATAAAATGGACTTTGAAACAAAGCATTGCCAAAGATAAAAAGGTTTCATCTCATAATGATAAAAGGTTTATTTCTTCAAGAAGATAGATTATAAAAGGGCTCAAAATAGGTAAAACAAACAGATGGAACTTCATGGAGAAAGTGAAAACATTGTCCTTAGAGTGGGAGCCCACTTCTCTCAGTTACTAGATAAGCAGCCAGAACATCAATGAAGACAGAGAAGATTTGAGTACACTTCTTACAACTGGATTAGTTTCCTGTGGCTGCTGAAACAAATTACTGCAAATTTAGTGACTTAAAACAAGACAAATGTATTCTCTTCAGTTCTGGAGGTAAGGAGTCTAAATCAGGTTGTCAGCAGGCCAGTGTTCCTTCTGGAGGCTCTAGGGATAATACATTTCCTTGCCTTTTCTAGTTTCTAGAGGCTACTTGTATTCCTTGGCTCATGGCCCCTTCCTCTGTATTCAGAACGCAGCACTCCAGTCTCTGTGTCTGTCATCCCAATTCCTTCCTCCTTTGACCTTCTTGCCTGCCTCTTATAAGGACCTTCGTGATTCATTTAGTGCTCAGAGATTAATCCAGGATAATCTCCCAAACTCAAGAGCCTTAACTTAATAACATCTGCAAAGTCCTTTTGCCATCTAAGGTAATATTCACATGTTCTGTGGATTAGGATGTGGATATATTTGGGGGCTTTTATTAGCCTACCACAACAAGATCAATATAACAGACAGGCGTTCTGCCATTAGAGAAAATATATTCTCCCCACATTCACATGGAACATTTACAAAAATTGATCTTGTGCTTAGTGATGAAACAAATTTCAAAAAATCTGAAAGATTGAGTGTTATGTAGACCATATTTCTGACCACAGTGGAACAATGATAGCAATTAATAATGAAAAGATAAAATTTTAAAACCCAAGCATTTGGGAAATTTAAAATAAATTTAAAATAAACTAGTTTCCTGTGGCTGCTGAAACAAATTACTGCAAATTTAGTGACTTAAAACAACACAAATTTATTCTCTTCAGTTCTGGAGGTCAGAAGTCTAAATCAGGTTGTCAGCAGGCCAGTGTTCCTTGGGAAACTGGCCTTGGGAAATTTAAAATAAATTTCCCAAATGTTTAGGTTTCTCTTTTTAAAAAACAGAAATTGTAATAGATATTTAATTACTTGAAATGGAATAGTAGCAATAATGAAAATAGTATGTATCAAAACAGTGGCGTGCAGCTAAAGTGGTACTCTGGAAGGAAATTTATAGGTCTGAATCTTTCTATGTAGTAAGAAAAGCAGCCAAAAGTCAATGAACTAAAAATCCAACATAAGTAAATAATAGAATAAAAGCAGAGATGTTAGAAAAAAGAAGAAAGCTAAGAGCAGAAATTAGTTCATTAGAAAGGAAACCTGTAATAGAAAAGATCAATAAAGTCAAAAGTTTTTCTGTTAAAACTGTAAATAAAATAGGCAAATCTGTGGTGAGATTATCAAGAAAGAAACAGGTAGAAATAGAAAAGATTAAGGGAAAGAGGGAGCATATAGAGACTAAAAAGAGAATTTGTGTACAGTTTTATGCATATAAATTTGAAATTTTAGATGAACAAATTCCTAGAAAATGATAAATGCCTACAACTGATTCAAGAAAAGGCTATTTAGTCATTTCACCATTAAAGCAATTAAATTATTAGTTACAAATCACCGGAACAAACATTCAAGGAACAGAAATAGATATAAACTCCTGCCGAGAGTAGAAAAAGAGCTCCCCAATTCATTCTCTGAATCCAATATAACCTAGATATCAAAACTCAAGAAAATATGTAGCTAGCAGTATATATAAACGGTAATACATGATAACACAGTTGGGTTTATTCCAGGATTACTAGTTCAGTTCAACATTAGAAAAAATAAATACATCATTCGCTACATTAATAGGTGAAAGGAGTAAAACATATATTGGCTCAGCAGATGCTTTTGATAAGTGCTTTAATCCTCATTCATGATGAAAACTTAGCAAACTAGGAATAGAAGGGGATCTTTCCTAACTTGATAAAAGGCATCTCCATTTTTAATGGAGAAATATTTGCAGCATTCCCCTTACCATAAAAAACAAAGCAAGAATATTGTTACCTCTTTTAGTCAAAGGACTGGCCAGCCTACAGTGACAACAGTGGAGGTATAAGGATCAGAAAAGAAGAAAGAGCTATAAGGATTGGAGTTGATAGATTGTTTTTTGAGTTTTCTACTCAAAAGACTGTACAGATAAATTATTATAATTGATAAGAATGTGCTAGATACAAGGTCATTATACGAAAATCTATTTCACTTTTGGAATCAGCCACAAAAAGAAAATTTAGTTTTTTAAGTGATACAGTTTAGAAGATACAGTTTATAGTAGCAACAAAACATATATTTAGCTATAAATCCAACAAAAAATGTGCAAGCTCTTCATGGAAAAGATCAGAGCTAGTGAGTCAGAAAAGACTAGATTCAAATCCCCCCTCTACTAATTTACAGGCTGGCTGACCTTGGGCAGGTCACCAGCGTTCTCATGTCCAGTTTGCTCATTTGGAAGGAAATAACAATACCTATTCTGTGTAGTGGTGTTAGGATTATGTGAGGCTGGTGCTTGTCAAGCTCTTGACACATAGCTAAGTATTTAATAAATGATTGTCTTTCTTACCTGGGAGCACATAGTTATTTTGGTTATCCTGATCCATCAAGAAAAATTTAAATTATGGTACTTATACACTATTTAAGAATTTTGGGAAATGGAATAATATAATTTGAATTTCTGTAAAAATGATTACATCATTTGTTTGGGTGTTTTTGTGATTGCTTCTACCTAAAAATTCCCTCATTCAGGGAAGGCCTCATTCCTAAGGGATGCTGTAGATTAGTGGGGCAAAGTCACAGAGACCTAAGGCTGAATCAAGTCTGCCAGTATTGGTCCAATCTACATTTATACTATCCTAAACTACATGCTACTGCTTTAGTTCCAAGATGTGTGAATGGCTGCTTGCTCCTTTTCTTGGCCGAGCACACATAGCAAGGAGTCTCTGAAGAAGGTATATTTAAAAAGAGAAACTATTTTGTAATCTTTTAAAAACAGTATAAGTTTTACTATGCAACGTTCTATTTCTATGTAACATTTCTCTAAGTAAACCTATAATTATATTGGGCATTTTTAACATTATCTTTAATGAAGGCTAGAGACTATTCTTTTAAAATAAGTATTCTCAAACATATATAGCTTAATCTGGAAGGTTGTTAAAAGAGCTTTAAAGTATGGTTTTTTCTTCCCTTTGTATATACCTTTTTTGTCTTTCTAGCTGCACGTTATGAAGAAGGAGAGTCGGAAGCAGAAAGCATTACTTCGTTTATGGATGTTTCAAATCCTTTTTATCAGCTTTATGACACAGTTAGGAGCTGTCGGAATAACCAAGGACAGCTAATAGCTGAACCGTTTTTCCATTTACCTTCAAAGAAAAAATATCCTGATTATTATCAGCAAATTAAAATGCCCATATCACTACAACAGATCAGGTAAGATGTTTCTACATTACTCAGTATAAATCCGTTTTCTTGTGGTGGAGCCTGCACATAAATCATCTTCCTCCCTAAAATGGATAAGGATATTAAAGGTAAAAAAATGTTTTTCACATGGCTAGAGTATGCTTGAATATCATTCCTATATGGAAAGTGAGAAATTTTGATTAAATCAAATGATATTCTTTATACTGCAATAGCGTCAAGAGGCAAATAAACAAAAGTTGTCCTAGCTGGGGATTTGTGTGTCAGATTACAGATTATAAAAAGTCATGCAGCTCGAAATTTAACTGTTCATTTTCTTATAACTGAGCAAACTACAAAAGTCTGCCTATACCTTTTATTGATATTTTAATTACAACAATTTATATTTAAATTTTGCGTCCGTAGCTGGACCTCTAGAATAAGCATAGTCAGCTTCTTAGAGAATTCATTAGCTGAAACAATACCTGAAAGATGGTTCATCTTGGTTTCCCTTTTCTGTATAGAAAATGTTAAAATGATCACTGGGAATTCAGCCAAACAAAATACCACCACAGTATCATTAAAAATAGGAGGAAATAGGCAGCCTGGTGGCCTAGTGGTTAAGTTCATGTGCTCTGCTTCAGCAGTCTGGGGTTCGCAGTTTTGGATCCTGGGCACAGACCTAGCACCACTTGTCAAGCCACGCTGTAGTGGCACCCCACATAAAATAGAGGAAGATAGGCACAGATATTAGCTCAGCAACAATCTTCCTCAAGCCAAAAGAGGAAGATTGGCAACAGATGTTAGTTCAGGGCCAGTCTTCCTCGCACACATACACAAAAAAAGTAGGAAATAAGTAATATTGTAAAATATGATGTTTTGTAACTCCTTCTCTGTGGCTTAGGTTTTGCAGTATACCCAGATAGAGGCAAGAAGCAGGTAAAAATATCTTGACTGGGCAAGGTCAGAGTAAGCTGGTATTTACATGATATTTTCATGGCAGATAACTAACCTTCCAAACAGTAAATATTAAAATTCTTGTACTTGCTGGATTCTGGGAAATAAGGTTGGCTAATCACATGTCTCATGGTTTTGCATGTAACTTGTCTTTTCATCATTTGATCAGTAAGATTTATGATGTTTTTATTTAACCCAAACTTTGGAGGTTGTGTACATAAGTAGGATATAAAAAATCCATTTATTTGGCATTCTTAAAATAACATGGAAATTAAGGCTGCCATTAATTAAGAAAATAGCCTAGAAATTTGTCTTTTATCCTCTTTTTCTCAGAAAAGATGGTGAAAGTCTTGTAGATATTAAGAGGTTCCCTTTTTTTGTTGTTCTTTTTGAGGAAGATTAGCCCTGAGCTAACATCTGCCACCAATCCTCCTCTTTTTGCTGAGGAAGACTGGCCCTGAACTATCATCCATGCCCATCTTCCTCTACTTTATATGTGGGACGCCTACTACAGCATGGCTTGCCAAGCGGTGCCATGTCCACACCCAGGATCCGAACTGGCGAACCCCGGGCCACCAAAGCAGAACGTGCGAACTTAACCACTATGCCACCAGGCTGGCCTCAAGAGGTTCGCTTTTAATTGAACAATTTTTGTCCTTAGTTTATTTTCCGCTTTAGTTTTTTTTTTTTTTTTATTCAAACAGTCTAATTAATTGAGTTTGAGAGAAGACAAATCCTCGGCTAGGTCAGATACCTTCCTACATCCTTCTTCCAAGATAGAATTTTCTGATATAAACCTTGCTTTAAGTCAATAATTCTACACCTTTCCCTCCTTTTTAAATATACTTTGACAGTTGTCTGGCACACAGGTAGTGGAGTGTGAGGAACAGAGAAGTAAGAGAGGCCTAGCTGATAGCACCCTAGAGTTCTGAAGGGTCAACTTCTAGGATGTCTGATCTACCTCCTTTCCAGGGACATGTGCTTAGCGAGTGGTGCCTGACAGGAGCTGGGTTACCTTCCATTATGCTCTACGTCAACAGGGAAATCTAGAACAGTGCTGTCCAGTAGACTTCCTGTGATGGTGGAAGTGTTGTTTTCTCTCTGCTGTACAGTCTGGTAGCCACTAGTCACATGTGACTGTTGAGCCCTTGAAATGTGGCTAGTGCAACTAAGGAACTAGATTTTAGATTCTATTTAATTTTTATTCAAGTAGCCACATGTGGCTCGTGGCTACTGTATTGTATTGCACAATCCTAGGAAGATTTGAGGGCAGAAGGAAGATAGTTGAGTGTCATCAAAAGCAACAAAAATAGGGTGCTAGAAGATAGAAGAAAGCAACAAAAATAGAAGCTAGACAGTGCGGCTCCATATGCCACTTTCCACTGTGCTGGGGCTTGTCATCTCCATCTTTTATTTCCCATTCTGCCCTTCCCTCTCACTACCCTTGATTAACATCAGTATGATAAATATCTGCAGATTTATTATAGATTGTCATTTACAAGTTTGAGTTTTCTATCTGTTCTTTGTGGGTGTTGAGAATACCCAGCATGTTACCCTTGGAGTTTGCCGTATTAAGTCTGAGGCTGTAATTTAAACTCTGGATGCTAGCAGTGTAAGCTAATACTGAGAGCTGCGTTTGTGCTTCATTGTTGTTATTGTTTTTGCTTCTTCTCAGAGATGTCTTCTAACATTCATATCTCTTTAAGCACTCCATGGAATCTGCATATGATTTTGGTAAATTTTAAGTAAGACTTTACATGTAGAATGGATAATGTCATTCTAAGAAAAAAGTCTGGAATCTCTACATTCATTCTATGAAGCTGTTTACACATACTGTAGTTCTTAATACTATTTTTTGTGATTTTGATGGACAGCATGCAAATGCTTCAATCAAAAAATGCAAAAATCTATCTTATCTAAATCCATATAGAGTTAGAGCAAACCATAACTCTTCACTTTGTACAAAGTGTATAGAGACTTTATGAGAGTTGGTATTAGAAATAGCCTTAGTGTCTGAAAGAGATAGTGGAATTCTTAAGACTTTTAACTAAAATAAGTAAAAACCTCAATTTTTTTTTTAAGATTTTATTTTTTCCTTTTTCTCCCCAAAGCCCCCTGGTACATAGTTGTATATTTTTAGTTGTGGGTCCTTCTAGTTGTGGCATGTGGGATGCCGCACTACCATGGTTTGATGAGCAGTGCCATGTCTGCGCCCAGGATTCAAACCAGTGAAACCCTGGGCCACCAAAGTGGAGTGTGCGAACTTAACCACTCAGCCACGGGGCCGGCACCTAAAAACCTCAATTTTAAGCCATCATAATTAGTTAGAAATGTTTGTATTGAAGACTAGTAGTGAATGGACTTGGATATATCTGCATCTCATTTACAATCTTAAGACCACTCGTCATTGTCTATAGTCTGTAACTTTCTGTTTTCTTTAACTCTCATGAGCTGGAATGGCCTCTTATTTTCAGAAATGGGTAGATCACTGTGGTTCTTCATTAAGGTAGCTTACAACATCCCTGATTTTTGTCTCTTTCTAGGGTTTGCGTGTTAGCCACTAACAGTTTTTCCATTAGGATTTTTGCTTGTATATTTGCTTTGTAATTGACCACCTTACTAGGTCCTCTTACTACTTCTTAAAGTGTTTTAGTTTATTCTTTTAGGTTTTCAGTTAAACTGTTGTATTGCCTAAATACGGTGGTGCTTTTGCCTCCTCACTTTATACTTGCAAGTGTCACTTCCAGGCCTTTAATCAGTATCACTACTAAAGATACTATCTAGTGCTTGTCAGGATTTTTGCACTGGACTTTCAGGAAGGGTGTTTCATAATGGAAAATTCTAGCCATGTATTTTTCTTTCACAGAACAAAGCTAAAGAACCAAGAATATGAAACTTTAGATCATTTGGAGTGTGATCTGAATTTAATGTTTGAAAATGCCAAACGCTATAATGTTCCCAATTCAGCCATCTACAAGCGAGTTCTAAAATTGCAGCAAGTCATGCAGGTATGATTTCTTGGTTTTGCTAAGCTGTTGTACGTATAATTGAAATAACTTTACACATTTTGAGTATGGCCTTTTAAGATGTATGTTTTCCTTCCAGCAATATCACAGCATTCATTTCAACCACAAATACTGCTGAATTTTTTTATAGAGTTATCAGGACCATGTAGAGTAGAAATAATAGTTTAGACTGGGTTACCTTTGTGAGTGGAAGAATCAGGATTTGTCCCTGGGGGGTAATTTTAGGATCTTCAGGTAATTTTCCTCCAATCACAGATGATATTCAATCATTATTTTATTTCTTTAGGTCTAGACTTTGTTAACGTACGGTTGCTCCTAGAAGAAAGAACATCTTGAGGCTAAATTAGTCATTGTACAGTGTCCATGAGTTGATCAGATCCCTTCTGAGAGTACACCTTGGAGGGCATCTGAGGTCACAGGTTATCTAGTGGTTTTAAGACAAAAAGGCATAGATATGAAATACAGATTGTATCTACCTTTCAGTTTTTGGTAGAATCTGGAAAGAGAATCTTAGAGCAAGGAAGCAACAAAAGCAATTTTAGATCACCTGTGGAATCTTCATTTTGTATCGTCAACACTGTGATCAGTGCTGTGGATTTCAAGTACAGTCGATCCCCAACTTACAATAGTTTGATTTATGATTTTTTGACCTTATGATGGTGCGAAAGCAATGCCCATTCAGTAGAATCTGTACTTCAAATTTTGAGTTTTGATCTTTTCCCGGGCTAGTGATATGCTCTGTGATGCTCTCTCATGATGCTGGGCAGTGGCAGCGAACCACAGCTCCCGGTCAGCCACGCAATCATGTGGGTAAACAGCCAATACACTTAGAACCATTCTGTGCCCTTACAGTTATTCTGCTTTTTACTTTCAGTATAGTATTCAATAAATTACATGAGACATTCAATACTTTATTATAAAATAGGCTTTATGTTAGATGATTTTGCCCAACTCTAGGCTAATGTAAGTGTTCTGAGCACATTTAAGATAGGCTAGACTAAGCTATGATGTTAGGTAGGTTAAATGTATTAAATGCATTTTCGACTTATGATATTTTCAACTTAGGATGGGTTTATCAGGATATAACCCCATCGTAAGTCGAGGAAGGTCTGTATTTCCTTTTCATGTATTCCCTAAGTCTGCTGTGGCTGGACTTTCAGCTCTGTTTGGCAGAAGGTCTTTAAAAAGGCATGTGTTGAAAAGTAGATCATCTTTCACTTCTCGCATCAAACTTTCTTCTTAACCACACTGTTGCTTAAGAAGTCAAGTGTACAAAGGCTGTCTTTGACTTGGCTTTACTTAAATATGATCACTAGAGCAGGATGCCCCTACAACTTGCCTCAGTGCTTTTAACAAGTCGGTGCCCTTTGTAGTCTTAAATGGAGTTTAGCTAGTGTTGATTCCTCAACTCTCCGGATCCATTTTTTTAACCTACTTTTCTGTCATACAGGCTTTTGTTAAATTGGGTTATTGAAAATGTTTAATGACTCTTTAATTTTGTGCATCCTACGTGTGGTTGTATCTTTCTGAATGACTCTGCTATGTCTAGCTCTTTGATATTCATATATTCTAGGAGTGTTCAGCAAAGTGAGCTTTACTCCTGGGATCTACTCTGTTTTAGGCAAAGAAGAAGGAGCTTGCCAGGAGAGACGACATTGAAGATGGAGACAGCATGATTTCTTCAGCCACCTCTGATACTGGTAGTGCCAAAAGAAAAAGGTATATACTCTTCTCAGGGCTGGAGACATCTTCTCAGTTTCTGTTTATTTTGTTTTAGATAAGTGCAGAAAAATATTTTTTAAGTTATCAAGTATGATTTCTCTTATAAGCTTTAAATATTTGATAACGTCTTCTTTTAGAATTCGTTTGTAAATTGTATGATTAGTGCTTTTTTTGTACAAGAACCATATTGCTTTTAGATGACATAGATAAAAATGACACCTACTTATGTAGCTTGGCAAAACTGTCATTCTTTTTGCTGTCCAGGTTATTTTGTTTTAATGTGTTTTAAGACTGCCACTTAAATCTAATTTAGGTAATTTCTGCATTGTGAATTACAAAATACTTGGTACTACCACTATAGTGAAGTAAGTTATTACTCTTACCCTTTTGTTTTTCCTTGTTAATCTGGTCTTTATTTGCCATTTTAAGGATGTCAGATGTAAAATGCCAAGTCATAACTTCTCGTAGTTCATAAAATGTTAAGCTACATATTTGGTTTTCTTTACTTTCTAACTTTTCTCTCAACTTCCCTAACCCTTCCTTTCTCTCACGGGTTTTATGGAAGGGAACCTAACTGTAAGATTCTGAAGCTGGACTCCTATAAAGAATCATGCAAGACCATCTCTTTTTTCTACGCTTCCCACACGGAGTTTTCTCTGGCTTGATCTTTGTGAAACACCATATTCTCCCTTAACCTTAACTGTCTCACCGTCTTTGTAGCAGCAGTCAATCCAGGGAGGATATTTTAAACAAGAAATGAGCTAATCACTAAAGCAGGGCTTGACAGATTCAAAATCGAATGAAGTTGTCATTAGTTAACACAGTTCTGTTCATGCATTAATAGATCCACTAAGATCAGAGGATTTAAAAAAGTGGTTTGAAAAAGAGAAGCTGTCTTGTCTTTCCCTCTTACAAATAGCTTTTGGGAAAATCTCTTCGACTTTGAAAATAACTTTGCTATGCTGTGCCATGGTAACTAAATTGATTGGTGTACCCTGAGATGTGAGTCTCCTCCATTACTGGCCTATGAATTTCATCCTTCCAAGTTCTTAATTCCTTGTTACACCAGGGACAACGGAGAAAAAATGTGAAACCAGATCAGAGACATCAAATCAAGAACATCTTTGAGTGTAATTATATAACTCTACTACAGCATCACCTGTGTTTTCCAGATCAGTCACCAATCAAAGATAAAAACTTCTCAGGCAAAAGAAGGTAATGGAGGCAAAAGTGATGGTACAATTAGTGCCAACACTGAATGAAAAGAGAGATCTTAAACTAGTTGAGTGTTAAGAAAACAGTTCCAAGGAAGGATTAGCCCAGGCCAGATCCTTAAAAACTGCCTATCTCTGTGGCTTATAGTTTGTGGGACAACCCAAGTAGATTAAATGAAAGTTATTACTTTAAAACCTCCCATAAAAAGAAAACTAAGCTTTATGTTCTGGAAATAATAAAGTCCCACTTCACACAAAAATTTTCTTTATGAACAAGTTTCCTAGGAAGTGTTTTGTATAATAGAGTGAAAAACACAAATAAGAGAAAACCAAATATAAATCATAGCTAAAACAATAAAAGAACATACCTGGGTTTGAAATATAGGCACGAGTGGATGTTAAGAGGTTAAGAGAATCAAGTCCTGTACTTTGGACTACGACAATGAAAGAACATTATGAGCCTTTTAGAAGGTAGTTATGTTAAGTGGTCTTGGTAATAAGTAATAGACTTCTCCAGAATTCAGGCAAACAAAGCAGCCTAGTAGGTTAAGTTAAGCTTGTCCAGAGAAGTCATGGCCAAGTATTCTAAGTAATGCTTGACTTGACTCCCAAGTATTGTTCATGATTCTGTCTTTGCCTTATTTTTTTAATATCAAAGAATGTGAAAAAAATTAATGTGGATGTGTTCTCTTCATTCTGGGATTGCATTCTTCCCCACACCTCTACCTAAAAATCCACCTGCTGTCTTCCTTGTTGAAATGTTCCAAGTATTCTTAATATTTTTTTATCCTTTGGATTGAATAATCCTCTTTTTTCTCAACCATATTTGGTTTATACATGACCCTCCGATGTTGCTTGTTTTGTTTCTCTTCACATGTAATGTTTGTTTCTGCTTTCCCAGGAACACTCTTGACAGTGAGATGTTGGGTCTCAGGAGGCTATCCAGGTGTGCAGTCCTTTTTTATGCATAAACATATTTTTTAAAGTGTAACTTCTGTGGCATGATCAGTACTGATTAGGTGAAAAGTGAAGCCTTAAGCATGTGAAATAACAGTTTTTATTTGAGTGCCAGTTTATTTTATGAATAAAGAAAGCAGTACTGTTTAGAAGTATACTTAGTAAAATGAATTCAGAATTAGCCTAGGTATGTTCAGGAGCCTTAATTTGTTGCTAGCTTTGCCAGGGGCAGCAAGCTCCCTCACCAATCATTGCGGCTGTGCTTCTGTAGCAAAAAGGTAGAGGCTGAGACTATGGTGGCATTGCCAGTGTCTGGGGGCTGGCAGGTGTTTATTCCCTTTCAGGGATATAGGGATGGTAGAGGGATCAAAATCAACATTGACAATCCAAATGATGTCAATCTATGTTGGCACCTATGCATTGGGTTGGTGCTTCTCAAGCATGAATACATTTCCTCAGTCTCTGATCTTGTCCATGTTTTATTTCTTTAAAAGCACCCATTCTTTTGCATGTTACTTATGATTTTAAAAACAGCCTAGGAGTTGCCATGTTATAGTCCTAGTAATCATTATGTGGTGCTTTTATTTTCACTTTTGCCATCTGACATTCATGGAGTTTCAGTTGCTTGCAGAACACCAGAAGTTGTTCTTACAGGTCATAAAGAACAACATTTAGTCATCATTTCTATCTGTCAGGGACTTATTGGTCAGGAAAAGAGGCAGGTTGAAAACAAATCAAATTATGTGGGAGCAATGTAGTAAAATAATTGCATAAGGTACACAATTGCGTAGCTGCATAGAAATGTTGCGTGATTGCCCAAATAGCTTTAGGAAATAATGATTTGCCTGCCATGTTTTTTCTTGAAAGTTAGTTGTTCTAGAGTTAGCTCCATGTTGCTACCATATGTAGTCCACTCTACAAAATTACTGTGTTGTCATTATCTTCTTCCTAAATTTTCCTTAAGAAAAGTTTTCTTAGTTAGATGGTAAATTTAAGAAAAAGACCACAGATTGTATTTCTTTTTATATCATTCATAGTGTGTGGCACTGACTTTGGGTAGTAGTAGAAGTAGAAATGCAGGGCATCATGGAGTAGTGTTAGAAGCCCAAGCTCTAGAGCCTGACTGCCCAAGTTCAGATCCCAGTTGTTCTTATTAGCTCTGTGATCTGAGCCTCATCTCAATTTCCTCATCTGAAAAACGAGTTTATGACAATACCTACGTATGATTGCTGTGAGTGCCTGATTGGTTAATATGTTTAAGGCCCTTAAAACTGGGCCTGGATGCAGTGAGTGCTCAATAAATGTAGCTCTGATTATTTTCTGAAAGTTGTTCCTGTTGACATCAAGACTTGATAGATTTCATTTTGTTTTTAGTCAGATATTACTAGTCTGGGAAAACTCTTTAGAAAAGATAAATAGAAAGGTTCAGTTCCTTGAAGATTTGAAGATGAAATGTAGCAAACCTTGTAAAAGAAAGAACCTTTGGGTTTACTTAGCTTAACAGCAGGCCCCATAAGCTCTAGGGCCAGAGAGTTAAATGCTGGGAGCCCTTGAAGCTTATGAACAAGATTGACTTTGATTAGAGAGGCCCTTGGTAAGCTCTAACTCTTGGGAAAGGGAATAACGTGATAAAAGCAGCCTGGTGATTATCAGCTGATTCAAATCTCAGTTCTGGTTACTCACTTGATGGCCTTAGGTATTCAGCTGATCTCTGTAAGTCTCCATTTTTACATCCACAAAGTTGGGATAATAATTGCACCTGGTTCTCAGTTTGAGGATTAAATGAAAGTGCATATATAGTGCTTAGCCAAGGCATATGGTAGAAGTCTTAGCTATAACCATAAATAGGAATTTTGTGTGAATATATGCAAATAGGAATACATAAAATATAAATAATAGCCTCAGAAAAAATAATGGTAAGGACGTTTGAGAAAGTGGTCAGCCACACAGTATGAGGGTTAGGACTAACACTGTGGCATGAAAAATTGAAAGGAAAGATCAAATCTAGAAGGGCTGTGGAGATCCTCTAAAACTTGGTGATGAACTAAAAGAAGCAAAAAATTACAGTGATTCCAGTGTTTCAGGCTGGGTTGGGGGGTCAGGAGGATGGTGGTGGTGCCTGGAAAATCAGAGATTCAGAACAGAGCCTCTACTAGTTTATAATCTGTGCAGATTTAAAAAAGCACCAATTTCTCAAGACACTTGACTTTCATTTGCTGGAAAGTTTTGTAATATACTGATTTTGTTAGTGCAGGTGCCCTTTATGGCCCATTTCCTGTAAAATTCTAGAATTGTATATTTATTATAACAAAGTCCATGATCTGAATTGGCGTCCCTTTGAGGATGGCATCCTTAAGTCCACAATGATAAACAGCTCTGGTTTTGAACTCTCTTAAGATGTATTTTACTTTAGTACATTCAAAGGTGCTGATTGAAAGAAGAGTGAGTATACCAGTTACAAGGTCTGGGATTTAATTTTATGCACCTTTCCCCAAATGGGGAAGAATAAACAAACCATTTACAGTTAATGGTCTGAGAGAGGAAGAGAGGTAGGATGCATAGAGGGGTTCTAAGAAGAATCTGAAAAGCAAGGTGACATCAAAAATAGTAACCAGAAAGTATCAAATAGGGCAATGTGGTAGCTGCCTTTTTGTAATGTAGAGTTCATCTCATTTCAAAAAGTATTGAAAATACTTCCAAAATATTTCAAAAGTTATGGATGTAATAAGGTTCAGCATCCAGATTGGAAAAAGATAAAGCAGGGGCCAGCTAGTGGCGTGGAGGTTAAGTTTGCATACTCTGCTTTGGCAGCCTGAGATTCGCCTGTTCAGATCCTTGGCGCAGACCTACGCACCGTTCATCAAGCCATGCTGTGGCAGCCTCCCATATACGAAGTAGAGGAAGATTGGCACAGATGTTAGCTCAGGGACAATCCTCCTCACCAAAAAAAGAAAAGATAAAGCGAATATACCACATAGCCAAGCTAATATAGTTATTGTAAAAAAGTATGAAGTTTAGCTCCGAGTTTTTTCTGGCAGCCAAATTAAAAGTAATGGGCCAGTGGCTCTCACTCTCAAATGGATCTGGAAAAATGTAAAAAAATAAATAACAAAACTGGATTTGTTCAGACAAGATCATAAGTGACCCTGATAACAGAAGTTTTACTTGCCTTTGAGGATGGAAACCAGTTACATGTCACTCTCTTAATGAGTGAATTGTACAAGTGGAGAAAGGATACTATTAATAATGTAAGTCCTAAAACAGTAAATTTCAGTTATTAGAGCAGTTTCTTAAATACAGTTAGATTTGACATTTTGAGTATGTCCCATTTAAAGGTGCCTAGTGTCAGAGTTACTGGAGTTGGAAGAATCTACCACTCACCGTTTTTTTCCTTCAGTGACATTTTCCCTCAAATTCGGTTAAAAGCTTTCCCTCCTTAAAAATCTCGTAAAAATCTGCCCTAGACTCACTGTTGGATTAGACTATTTGTACTGTAGCTTCATACAGAAGACCCTAATGTTGATTGGGCATGGTGTGCTGGAACTAGGAAGGGAAAAGAGCTGATCTCCTCTTGGTCCAAAAAGGGCCTCGATTGAATTGTTCTGTTTGGTATTCCTGGAGTGAGGAGTGATTTCACTGAGTTGGTTATTGAAAAGATCTTTTTAACTTAGGGGTTCAAAATTGAATTCCTGCGTCTTCCTTTTGAAGTTCAACCCCAAACAAGTGAGACCTAAAGAAGCCATATCTGATTGTAGTAGTTTTAAGTATAGATTTCTGTGATACCAAACTCAGGTTCTGCAACTTTTCTTCAGAGGCTTCCTGAAGGTTAAAGTCATCTGTGTTCTAATCTCTGCCCAAACACGGAGCTCTATGGTATTAGAGCTTTGTCCCGAGTTCCCCTTCCATTATGCACCTGCTAAAGTCCTGGAGTGAGAGAACTCTTCTCACATCATTACTCCAGGAGGCTTCTATGGAGACATAGTTTCCGCTAGATGAAACTTCTCTAGATTGCCATCATCTAACAACCATTGACTGGAGATGCAGAAGGACTGAGAGGAGGAAATGGCAGGAATGATTCCAGGACCATCAAGGGAAATAAGCAGTCTAAGTGAAGACACAGGTGATGAGGATGATCCCAATCAGAGGAAACAGGTCCATTTTCTCTCCTAATTGGATCAATGTGTGGTTGCCTGAGCTCCATGATGTTTGGAACATGCGTTTCTGAGACATTTTTAAATCCTGACTTAAGGATAGATATTTCTTTTCTTATCTATTAGTTATTCTTTATTTGAGTTTCCTTTCTTTTTTTTTTTTTAAGCATATTTTCAACCTTGGAGAGAAAATAGCTAGCCTTTGGCTTCTTCGTTACCCAACAGTAGAGTGAATGATCAGAGGAATGGACTAGGAGACCCATTTGGCCACGTAGTTTCCTTCAGCAATGAACTTCCTTCCATTTATAGGATAGGAAACAGATAAAAAATATTTACCTTTAAGTATATACTGTGAGATCTTAGTAAGTGTTTACTTAGTAGAAATTAAGTGATAAGTCATTTCTTTTTATTATCTTCCTGACTGTTCACTTGGAGACTGCTGATTCGAGTCTGGCCAGAAGTTCTTTATAAGTGTCCTGAACAATAGGCCAGAAATCATATTGGAAGATCATCTCTTCTAATAATTCGCTGGACAGCTCACCTTGGGCAAGTCATTCAGCCTCTCTGAATCAGTTCCTCAACAATTAGTAGACTAGCCCGTATGTTCTCTTGGGCCCCTGTATAACTCAGGTTCTAATCTGTGATCCTGGGTATTTTGTGCCATACTGTTCACATCTGCTTCTTAGGATCACATCTCAGTGGGGGAATTTGGAGAACAAGATAGGGATTTACACTCAAGGATGAAAATTTACTCAAAAGCTCAGATAAACCACAGACCATTTATTCTTTAAGTTAGGTTGGGACTGTGGAACAATGCTGGTGGGGAGGGAGCAGGGACTGACCCTGACGGGATAAATACAAAAGAGACTTGTACCTACTATAGAGAGACTAGTCTGGCAGACAGCCTCCCATTGTTTTCTGGTAACCAGAAACAGATGTTTAGAGTGGTTTAGAGGGGTTGTCTTAAGAGATGGAGCACTTCTCTTTGTCACTGTTTGTTTTTTGGGTTTGGTTTTGTTTTTTTTAAATGAAGACTGTTAGTAACAGTAGAGAATCAGTAGTTTTATTCCACTTCTGCTCTATTCTTCTTAAAAATAAAAAATATATTTCAATTGATAGTAGAATTTCATTTTCTTTGGGTGTCAGACAAGATCTTTTTTCAAGCATTGCATTTCATAAATATTCTAAACAGGTTTGTCTGGTGTTCATTGGCTGTTCCTGCCAGTCACTATGTTTTAACTATTTTGGAAATTTTCCTAATATTTGCTTATAGCTTCCAGCATGTTTACTGTGTTTGTGGCATTCATAATTAATAAATTGAAATCATTATGAAGCACTTGCTCACAAGATTAATTTGTTTTATGTTCATCCTTGGATAAAGAAAACTGAACCTGTTCTCATTTTTCCCCCTTTTCTACCTCCCCATCAACAGTAAAAAGAACATAAGAAAGCAGCGAATGAAAATCTTATTCAATGTTGTTCTTGAAGCTCGTGAGCCAGGTTCAGGCAGAAGACTTTGTGATCTATTTATGGTTAAGCCATCCAAAAAGGACTATCCTGATTATTATAAAATCATCTTGGAGCCAATGGACTTGAAAATAATTGAGCATAACATCCGCAATGACAAATATGCAGGGGAAGAGGGAATGATAGAAGACATGAAGCTGATGTTCCGGAATGCCAGGCACTACAATGAGGAGGGCTCCCAGGTAAGGACATGTGGAAATCCTGGAGTAGGCACGTTTTCTTTTGGGTGCTCATAGAATAATGCCTTTTGAGAGACTGTGTCTAGAGGCCTAACTTAGGTTACTTTTTTCAGTGACTAGCTTAATACTTAGTCTTTTCTTAATTGTTTAAAAGGAGAGGCAATACATGGTGAAGGTTAAAAGTTCGTACTCTGTAATCTGACATCCTAGATTTGAATCCTACTTTGCCAATCCCTGTGTAAATAACTCATCTTTTCTGAGCCTCATTTTCCTCGTCTATAAATTGGGTATAATAATAGTACTTGCATCAGGGTTGTTGTAGGATTTAAAGGAGATAATGTACGCAGAGTGTGTAGCACAGTACCTGGTATTCATGTAAGCACTTGAGTGAAAGCCAATGGCACTAAAATCTTTCATCATCATTATTATTATTATCCTCAATAGCCATGCTTCTCCCTGGATAGTCCATAAAATGATTTGATTATATAAGAATCAGGATGTTTCCATAAATGTACCTCTAAATAATTGATTTTGTTTTGAGACATTTTGATTTTTAGTTCTTTATCAGTATAACTAAGACACAGTCTTCCTTCTTTAGTATTTTTCTTTCTTTCATTTTTTTTTTTGGAGGAAGATTAGCCCTGAGCTAAGTGCTGCCAATCTTCCTCTTTTCGCTGAGGAAGTCTGTCCTTGAGGTAACATCCATGCCCATCTTCCTCTATTTTATACGTGGGACGCCTACCACAGCATGGCTTTTGCCAAGCAGTGCTATGTCCACACCCGGGATCCAAACCAGCGAACCCTGGGCCGCTGAGAAGCGGAACGTGCGAACTTAACCGCTGTGCCACCAGGCCGGCCCCACTATTTTTCTATTTCATATCTTTTATCTACTTTATTTTTTTCACTGAGGTATGATTGACATATAACATTATATTAGTTTCAAGTGTACAACATAATGATTTGATATTTATATATGTTGCAAAATGACCAGCACAGTAAGCCTAGTTAACATCCATCACCATCCTATAGATTTTTTTTCTTGAGTTGAGAACTTTTAAGATTTACTTTCTTAGCAACTTTCAAATGTGCAATACAGTATTATTAACTATAGTCAACATGCTGTGCATTACATCCGTATTTTTTTTGGTGAGGGAGATTGTCCCTGAGCTAACATCTGTGCCAAGCTTCCTCTATTTTGTGTGTGGGACACTGCCACAGCATGGCTTGATGAGTGGTGTGCAGGTCCTCACCAGGGATCCAAACCGACGAAGCCCAGGCCACCGAAGCAGAGCATGTGAACTTAACCCCTACACCACCAGGCTGGCCCCCCATTATTTATTTTATAGCTGGAAGTTTGTACCTTCTGACCCCCTTCCCAATTTCTCTCATCCCCAACTCTCTGCCTCTAGCAACCACCAATCTGTTCTCCCTATCTACAAGCTTGGTTTTTTTGTTCTGTTTAGATTCCATGTATAAGTGAGATCATATGGTATTTGTGTTTCTCTCTCTGACTTATTTCACTTAGCATAGAGTCCTTGAGGTCCATTCATGTTGTCCCAAGTGGCAAGATTTCATTCTTTTTTATGGCTGAATAATATTCCTGCGTGTGTGTGTGTGTACATGTATGTGTACCAGATTTTCTTTATCCATTCATCCTTTGATGGACATTTAGGTTGTTTCCATATCTTGGCTTGTTAATAATGCTGCAGTGAACATGGATTGGCGTGCATATATCTTTTCAAGTTTCCTTTGTCTACTTTAACTCTCCCAGAAATAAAGTAACATTTTCACATCATTTATTTCCTTTCTTTTGCTATTATATTTGAATATAAAATAGACACTGAGGGTACTTGTGACCAAAGAAATGGTTTTATCATAGGAGTCTACACTGTCCTCAGTATCATTAGCTAATGTGTCACTTGTCTGCCACGGGTAGAGAAAAAAGCCATTCTTGAGAGAGGTGGCCAAAGAAGAGAGGTCACTTACTCCCTCAGCCCCTCTGCTCTGGTGGCAGTCAGGAAGGACAGCTCTGCAGGGGGTTTGGGAGGAAGCCATTTGGGGGTGAGGCCGTTAGGTGACTACCCTTGTTCTTGGCTACATGTTACCACCGTTGACTCAGTCTTCAGAGAGAGATCCTAAGCAGGGATTGTTGCTTTTCACAGATCACACCAGACTGTGATCACAGACTGATGTTAAATCCCATTTAACAATATTTGAGATATTGCTCTCCAACTATTGGATATTTTTAGTTTTTAATTTTCATTGAGCTAAGTCTGCTACCTTGAGGGTCCAGTTGAAGAGAGATTTATGAAGAAAGCAGCATGTGTAAATATGTTTCAGAATTCTTGTAAAAACTTGCAGTGATTCTACTATGCTTCTACTAAATGGTTCTATTAAAGTTCTCAAATGTTAGCATGTGTGTCTGCACATTAGAATCACCTGGAAAGCTTAAACAACAAACCGGTTGAGGCCTGTACCTACTCCACAGAGATGGGATTTTGTTGCTCTGTAGTGATCTCAAGCTAAATAGTTTTCAACTATCCTAACTTGTGTTTTTAAAACCTCTTTATGGATGTATATCATACTATAATCAAAAGTTTTATAGAAAATAATTTTAAATATGTTTATGGAATATAGGTGTACAATGATGCACATATCCTGGAGAAGTTACTCAAGGATAAAAGGAAAGAGCTGGGCCCACTGCCTGATGATGATGACATGGCTTCTCCCAAACTCAAGCTGAGTAAGTCAGCCTCACACTTTGTTACTCAGTTTAGTCTGCCAAGGATAGATTACTGGTTTACTAAAATAATATTTAATTAATTGGTGAATATATTTGAACTCACATTCCAGCATGGAGTTTCTTCCCTCCTCTCAAGCACTCTCTTCTGTATGTTAAGTAGTTAAACTGTGGAAAATATGTGGGGAATAGAATATAGCATCAAAAGTTTTGTTTCCTTTCTTGAATGCGGCAGACATTTTATAAATGTTAAATAATAAGATATTTTTTCTTTTCTTTTTTTTTTTGAGGAAGATTAGCCCTGATTAATTTGAGGACAATTAGCTCTTTTTGCTGAGGAAGACTGGCCCTGAGCTAACATCCATGCCCATCTTCCTCTCCTTTATACGTGGGACGCCTACCACAGCATGGCTTTTGCCAAGCAGTGCCGTGTCCGCACCCGGGATCCAAACTGGCAAACCCCGGGCTGCAGAGAAGCAGAACATGCGAACATAACCGCCGCGCCACCGGGCCAGCCTCTGATATTTTTTCTAAATATAATACCAAGAAGAGTGTAGTGGCAGGTTCTTAAAAATATTTTTGTTTGTTTGCTGATTACTAGAATTGAAAAGGAATCCCAGCAGCTCTTCCTAGACAGAACTTGAGAGGTTAGAGACACCCAGCCACTGTGCTGTAGATTAACTCAGCTGTCTTTTGAGTGTGGTCTGTGAGTGGTGGTTTTATTGAAAACTGTGAGGGAAGAGAAGACAGCAAAAGTAATTAATAACATTGTGCAAAACAAGAGGTTTCTGCTTTATTTAAAATATATAAATAAAATAAATACCAAGCAAATGATAGTAATGTTGTCAAATATTCTTTAGAACCATATTTGCTGAAAAGGGGGAAGAAAGAACCTGCTTTTTTATATGAAATGACTGTAAACTGAATTTTAGAGTAGCTGTGTGTATGATTTATTGCTAATTGATGATTCCTTCTTATTAAAGCATTTATTTTTCTTCTCATGAAATGGTAAAAGCATATAGAAGGTTTGCAGAAATGAAAATTTTTTATTCTACTTTTTAGGGAGACAGGGCCTTTTAAAACTAGAATTAATTTCTTGAGTTAAGAAACTAATGATAGATAGATAAATACTTTAACAGCAACTATCTGAATATATATAAATACACATATTTTTTAAAGTTCAAGGAAAGGAGATTTTAACGTGTAATGTTAATTTCCTTTTCATTTCTCTATTTTATATTATGAAAAATTTAAAACATGTACAAATATAAAGAATGGTACAGGGGCCAGCACTGTGGCCCAGTGGTTAAGTTGGCACGCTCTGCTGCAGCGGCCCAGGGTTTCACCACTTCGAATCCCGGGCGCAGACATGGCACCGCTCATCAGGCCATGCTGAGGCAGTATCCCACATGCCACAACTAGAAGGACCCACAACTAAAAATACACAACCATGTCCCGGGGGCTTTGGGAGAAAAAGGAAAAATAAAATCTTTAAAAAGAATGGTACAGTGAACCCCTGTATATACGTTACTTGGCATTTATTAAGATTGTGCCATACTTATTTCCTATATCCCTTTTTTCTCTTTTTTTTTGTTCTAAAGTATTTTAAAGCAAATCCAATCATTTCATTTCATTTCTACATAGTTTAGTGTGCATCCATAAAATATGCAGATATTTTCTTAAATAACCATGAAGTCATTATCACACCTAAAAAAATTAGCAATTTCTCGGTTTCATCTAATACCTGCCAAATTTTCAAATTTTACTTACTGTCTCACAAATGTATTTTTACAGTTGGTTTCTTCAAATCAGGATCTAATTAAGTTCTCTGCGTTACATTTAATTGTTAAGCCTTTAACTCATAATCTAGAGCAGTCCCCCTCCTTTTTTTATCCTAGTGCCGTTGACTCTTTAGAAACCAGATCACTTTCTTGGACAGTCCCAAGTTCTGGACTAGTCACTTCACTTCTTTGTGATGTCAGTTAACTTTTTCCTTTATTCTCCTTATTTCTTAGAAGTTAACTCGCTAAAGGCTTGATTAGATTCAGTTTCTGCTTGGCAAGGATGCTTCATAATAGGTTTTCTACATTTATGTTGCATCACATCCTGGGGCAATATCTGGTTGAGGTAGAATCCAAAAAAGGTCCACACATTGCATTTGATTGATATGTCTTTTAATCTGTAAATTCCCCTCTGTCTGTCTCTTTTTTTTTTCATCTTGTAGTTTATTTGTAGAAGAAATTGGGTTTGTGCTAGTGTCCCACAATCTGGGTTTTGCTAATTGCATCTCTTTGCTGTAGTTTAATATGTTCTTTTGTCCTTTGTAGTTCCTGTAAATTGGTGGTTCGAGCCAGAGGCTTGATCAGAGTTAGATTTAGATTTGATCCTTGACCCCTCCCTTTGGCACAAAAACTGACTTCAGAGGTGATATATGGTCTTTCATCAGGTGGCATGTAATATCTGGTAGTTTCTTTTCGTTAATAGCTATTGATGCTCACTACATTGATTCATTAAAGAGATGTAAAATAGTGATAGTTTAATTTATTATTCCTTGCTCATTTACTAGCTGGAATACTTCTATATAGAGAAACTTTGCCTCATCCAATATTTGGTTATTTGTGGTACAGTTTTTTGTGTTTGTTTGTCTTGTTTTATTTTTTGTTTTTTGAAAGGATAAAAGCTAGATATTTTTCCCCTTCATTTACCAGTTTTCAAAATAATGCATTGGTTTAATAATATCCTCCAACATTTACCCAATTGTTTGTTTGTTTTTATATATCATTAAGAACTACTAGATTTAAACATATTACTGAGTTTTAACCCATTGCAGTTATTGTCCTTATTGATGCTTATCTTGTCCCAGGCCAGCTGCTATCTTCTTTTGACATGTCCATGATAAGAAGTCATTGATAGATTCTTTACTGTCTAGTGTTCGAGATATACCAGACTCATCTTGTGCAGACTGGGAATCAGCCATTTGCCAAGAAGCTACTGACATTAGTATTTGAAATCAGTATTACAAAACTATATAGGGGTATACTGCTGCTGGATTGGTTGTCGTTTCCAGGATTTTCAGTGGACAGAGCTAGGAAATTGTGTATTTTATATTTAAAGATAAAATACATAATAAGTTCGTACTCATACCCTGAGTTGAGATTCAAGGCTACAAATTTTTTATTTAATGTCCTGTTTTAACATCTGTATCTCTTTTTCTATTATGATGAAAATCTCGGTTCTCAAGGATACCACAGGTAATGGAATTAGAATGTCACATCTACTCATTTACTTTATTCCACCTAATTCACAACTATCTCAACATAACAGTCCTTGCTCTGCCACCAAAAATATGATTACTGAAAACACTTGAAGTTTTTTCCAGTTTTTTCTTTGTCAACAGGATATATATATTTCATTAGAGACGTGGTGACTTCCATATTTAACAAATCACTTGGAATAGTCCTTTTCTTGTGATTATGCTACCAACTGTATACAAATTTAGGTTCATTTATTTTATCCATTTAACATTAAATCTCTTTCTATAGGCAGGAAGAGTGGCATTTCTCCTAAAAAATCAAAATACATGACTCCAATGCAGCAGAAACTGAATGAAGTCTATGAAGCTGTAAAGAACTATACTGATAAGAGGGGTCGCCGCCTCAGTGCCATATTTCTGAGGCTTCCTTCCAGATCTGAGCTGCCTGACTACTATCTGACTATTAAAAAACCCATGGACATGGAAAAAATTCGAAGTCACATGATGGCAAACAAATACCAAGATATAGACTCCATGGTTGAGGACTTCGTCATGATGTTTAACAATGCCTGTACATACAATGAGCCTGAGTCTTTGATCTACAAAGATGCCCTTGTCCTACACAAAGTCTTGCTTGAAACTCGGAGAGACCTAGAGGGAGATGAGGACTCTCATGTCCCAAATGTGACCTTGCTGATTCAAGAGCTTATCCACAATCTTTTTGTGTCAGTCATGAGTCATCAGGATGATGAGGGAAGATGCTACAGTGATTCCTTAGCAGAAATTCCTGCTGTGGATCCCAGCTTTCCAAACAAGCCTCCTCTTACTTTTGACATAATTAGAAAGAATGTTGAAAATAATCGCTACCGGCGGCTCGATTTATTCCAAGAGCATATGTTTGACGTATTGGAAAGGGCAAGAAGGATGAATCGGTATGTTTTCAAAGCCATTTCTTTTTGAGAAAGTATGATATTTAAGGCAAAACGGAAGAAAAAATTCTACTTTGATGTACTATTTTAGTTGAGGTATGTGATTACAGTTGAGGGGATGCTGTTTTGAATTCTGATTAGCCAAGACTTCTAGAGAGCAAGTATATTCTTTGAAGGAGAGAAGGCATACTACTAAATCACCTATAGGGACAATGAGAAGAAGGAGTAAGACAAAATTAAAGATCTGTTCAAAAGCATAAGCTCTTAAAATATAGCCTTTCACAGAACATGTTCTTTTAAAGGATAAAATGCTTATAATTAGAAGTAGTAACATGATTTTATTTTAGAGTTTGAGTTCAATCCAAGCATGCTTTAAATAAATTAAAATAGCTCTAAGGTATTGATCTCTAAGGTTAAAATGATTTAAATTTGATCACCATTTCAAGTACCTAAAAGAGCTTCTTTTGTTTTAATCTCAGATTTCTTGCTTTAAGTGACTTCTACAGACATTAAATGTTCTTTTTTTTTTTTTTTTAAGATTTTATTTTTCCTTTTTCTCCCAAAGCTCCCCGGTACATAGTTGTGTATTTTTAGCTTTGGGTCTTTCTAGTTGTGGCGTATGGGATGCCGCCTCAGCATGGTTTGAGGAGTGGTGCCATGTCCACGGCCAGGATTTGAACTGGTGAAACCCTGGGCCGCTGAAGCAGAGTGCGCGAATGTAACCACTTGGCCATGGGGCCAGCCCCTTGTTTGTTTAGTTTTTTTTTTAAAGATTTTATTTTTCCTAAATGTTCTAAAAGAAGCAGTCAAATTTAAATTTCCATCAAACTTAAATTCCTTTCTAATTTTGCTCTGTGGTATATCTTTGCCACACAATGATAGTATACTTAATTGATAAAACATTTTCAATTCAGCAATAACAGTGTGTCTTCTCTGTGCTCTTGGAATCACTTGGGGCAATATAAAAAGTTAAAGATACAAACTCTGTCTTCCTGGAGCTTACGGTATCATGCTGAGAGCCAGACCTTTAGGCAGTGGGTGTGAGGTAGTTCCCACTGGGGAATCTGTGAAGCCTGCATTTGCTATGGATCTTGAGAGGAGAATTAATAGTACTTTTGCTGTACCTATTAAGCACCTGCTCTTTGTAAAGCACCATGCTAAGCACTTTATATAGGTAATCTGTAACCCTTATAATAGCCATTCTAGGTAGGTGATAATCTTCCCTGTTTGTGTAAGAAGAATTGCACAGACAGAGGCAAGTTGCCCAAAGTCACACAACTAGTAAGTTGGCTGGCTCATCTTGTTCCGCACTGTAGAGGGCTGCTGCTGAGCCAGTCACCAAGACACCATTCATGGAGAACAGCCATGAATGATAAGCCTTGGGTTCTGTGCTCTAAGAGCTTGAAGTCTGATGGTTGGCACAGGACCTATGCTTAGGGAAAAATAATTCCAGGCATGAGACAACATATAACAACTTAATATTTAGTAAAGATGGTGGAGTAAGGAACTCTGCACTGGAGTTCTAAAAAGGCAAGAAGCATCAGAAGAATGGGAAAATGGGTGGGATTCAGATAGGCCAAGCAGCATAAGTAAAAGGCATAGGGTTAGGAAATGTATATGGTGTGTTCAGGAGACAGGTGGCGTTTGGGTCAGATTGGAGAGGCCCTTGAGTGACATATTTAGGAAATAGTCCTTATTCTTCAACAGTAGAGAGAGAGAGAAAGAGAAAGATGGGGGGACATCTTGCAGTCAAAATCTGCATTTATTCATTTATTATTTTCATTTATTCAACAAATATTTATTGAGTGTCTCTGCCAGTTATGAATATGTTCTGGTTGCATGGGATACACCAGTGGACAAAACAGACAAAGCCTGCTTTCATGGAGCTTAGACTTCCGTTCTTGTTCTCAGTTTACTTAAATAGTTGTGATGTCTAAAGTCACTCCTCTCCCCGCCGCCCATCATATCTTGGGGTTAGTTCTGTGAATCTTCCAAAGTTCATTTCTCTCTTAGATTGTTAGCAACTTCGTTTCTGACAGCTTCGCTGAAGTTTGATACTCTAGTGGTGGGTGTCAGCAGGAGGCCAGCTGGGCTTGCTACATTGCCACAGTCCCTTGACCAGAATGTCTTCATAACTGCTGCTTAGACTTTGTCTGTGGTTATCTTATGAATAATTTTTCAGGCTTGGTATTCTTAGTAGAATTATATGTAAGCCTCCCTCAGACCATAGTGGATTAGAGGTAGTAATAAAATTTCTTTCAGTCTAAATTCTGAAGTTTATTTTGTCTAGTCCTCTGATTTTATAAATGAGGAGAATCTTTAAAAAGTTTTCAGGGGCCGGCCCTGTGGCTGAGTGGTTAAGTTCACGTGCTCTGCTGCGGCGGCCCAGGGTTTCGCCAGTTCAGATCCTGGGTGCGGACATGTCACCGCTTGTCAGGCCACGTTGAGGCGGCATCCCACATGGCACAACTAGAAGGACCTGCAGCTAACCTACTACAACTGTGTACTGGGGGGCGGGGTGGGGGTGGTTTTGGGAGATAAAGCAGAAAAAAAAAAGAGATTGGCAACAGTTGTTAGCTCAGGTGGCAATCTTTAAAAAAAATTTTTAAATTTTTTTTTAAAAAGTTTTGAATATGACACAGATCTTTTTTTTCTATTTTTTACCATGTTGCCTCTGGCTGGTTCCCCAGAATTATGTAGTTATTTCTGGGAGACTAAAATGAACACTTACTCTGAGACCTGTAACCATTAGAGGATGCCCTGATGACCTTGCAGATTAGGTTTACATATTCACTGAGTCCTACTAGCCTAGAGGAACAAGATATAGATCCAAAGAGAAGAAAGTGGACAATGCCTAAATCTTTTGTTGCAATTTTATATAATGTGTTGTTCCTTCAATTAAGAGAAAGTAAAAATTAATCCAAAGATGAGATGCAAGTAAGTGTTACACATGGTATGGAGCCTTAATATAGTCCTTGATTCTGGAAGCCCCCTTGGGATGCCACAATCAACTGGTGCATGTGCCATGTTTCTCCCCAGGAAACTGTATGAGGCCTTTCCTTTTACATGGGCTGTACACAGAGTGAGCATTAAAGAAAAGGAAACTGTGGGGCCAGCTTGGTGGACCAGTGGTTAAGTTCACCTGCTCTGCTTTGGCGGCCCAGGGTTTTGCCAGTTCAGATCCTGGGCGGACATGGCACTGCTTTTGAAGCCATGCTGAGGCGGCATTCCGCATAGCACAACCAGAGTCACTCACAACTAGAAGATACAACTAGGTACTGGAGGGGTTTGGGGAGAAGAAGAAGAAGGGAAGAAAAAAAAAACATTGGCAACAGATGTTAGCTCAGGTGCCAGTCTTTAAAAAAAAAAGGAAACTGGTGGGCATGATGCTCACCAAGGTAAGGTGATGCTTCAGATTCTGTTCTAACAAATTTTGAAGAGATACCCTTAGAACTGTACAAAAGTACCCTTGCATCAATTCACATGTTAAAGAAGCATTTAATAGAGTTTAACATATAATTAAAGTGTTGGGAAAAAACAGCTTGTGTGCCAGTGTATACTCTTGATGCCGTTACAGGACAGATTCTGAAATATATGAAGATGCAGTAGAACTTCAGCAGTTTTTTATTAAAATTCGTGATGAACTCTGCAAAAATGGAGAGATCCTACTTTCACCGGCACTCAGCTATACCACAAAACATTTGCATAATGATGTGGAGAAAGAGAAAAAGGAAAAATTACCAAAAGAAATAGAAGAAGATAAACTAAAGCGAGAAGAAGAAAAAAGAGGTTGGTTTCTTTTCATTTTATTAAATATGAAGACATTGTATTCTCTTCTAGTTGGTCTCATAATTAGCTGTGGGGAAGAGTCTTGTTTGTGTAAATGGGACTCAGGGTGTTGATTCTTTCAAAATAGATATGGTGAGATGGAAATGTTTTTATCATTATCAATTTAATCATCAGACTGGAAAAGATAGGAAGTTACGTGTGACACAGCTGTTATCCTAGTATTTTGGGAACAGAGTTAATTAATTCACAAGTGTGGAAGCTTAATACCTCTTAATACTATTGGTAGATAAAAACCTCAGGGGCCCAGCCTGGGCTGAAAGCATTCTCAGCAGTGAGTGCATAAAGGTTCTGCCCCATCATTCAGTAGCATGGCTTTCTTTGTACAGACTCTGGGTCAGATAAGTAGATATTTTGGTTGAACCACATAACTAGGAGGAAATTTTTATTGTATCAACCTAAAAGTGTTACTTTGAGTCACTTGCCAGAGTTCAGAAATATTTTGACAGTGGTAACTTTTATTAGAAATTTGATCATTTCTGATGAAGTTCAAATTCACATAGATACCTAGAATACATGACTTTCCTGGAGTTATATTAGTTGTTAGCATCAGTCAGCTCCTTAGGGTTTTTTTCCTTAGGCAGGAAAACAAAATAAGTTGATTTGAAGCAAATTCTCATAAGCAGTGGCATATGCAAAAAAAGAAGACATAGGAACCTGTTTGGTGAGAATACTAATTTTATCAGCATAGGGCTAGCTGCAAAAACCAGCAGCTTTATTGCCAGAGGGATGTACTCATTCAGGATGGTGAGTGTTGTGAGGGGAGGGTGAGGAAGGGGGTCCCTGTCTTTGCCAGCTAAAAGTGGTTGATGCAGAAATAAACGAGTAAACCTGCAGCTTTGCTAGCCTGACCTGACAGTTGGGGTTGAGGACTATCCTGGAAATTAGCCATAGAAGGGCTGAGATAAGCTCTCCACACATTCTCGGCTGACTGGAAAACTACGAATGTACAAGGGAGATGCAAGAACATGGTGAAAAGCAAAATGCAAGGGATATTTGAAAGTTGATTACAACTTTGAATGCATCCCCCAAGCCACATATGGATCAATCAGCAGAGGGTGAATCCTTCCTTACATGTTTGAGATGCTTGAGTACAATCTTCACCTAAATCCTTGACTGACCCTTAGCTCTGCAGACTTAGGAGCAACCCCTCATGTCGTGTGTCCTAGTATACTTGTAATGGGAGTCTCAGAGAAGAGAAAGAAAGGGGGAGAAAAATATTTGAAGACATAATGGCTGAAGACTTTCAAATTTGATGAAAAACATTAACCTACAGCTTCAAGAACACCAAATAAGAAAACACAAAGAGAACCAAATCTAAATACATCATAATCAAACTACTAAAAGAGAAAATCTTGAAAGCAGCAAAACTACTCGTCATGTCCAAGAAAACAGTCATATGATAATGGCTTATAAGAAATAATGGAGGCCAGAAAGCAGTGGAATGATATTCAGAGTGCTGAAAGGAAAAAAACTGAACGAAGAGTTGTGTATCCAGTGAAACTGTCCTTCAAAAATGAAACTGAAATAAGACATTCCCAGATAAAAAACAACTGAGAGAATTCACTGCTGGCAGGTCTTCTCTATAAGAAATACTAAAGGAAGAGTTTCGGGCCAAAACAAAATGACAACAGATGGTAACTTGGATCCACAAGAAGGACTGAAGAGTACTGGAAATGGTAAATATGTGGGTAAATATAAAAGACTGTATTTATTTCACTTTTCTTAATTTCTTTAAGAAACATTAGGTTGTTTAAAGGAATAATTACAACACTATTATTAGGTTTATAACTTATAGAAGTAATATATGTGACAGTAATAGCACAAAGGAATGGAGCTATATTGGAACAAAGTTGCAGTATTTAGTGAAATTAAGTCAGTATTAACCTAAAGTAGATGGTGATAAATTAAAGATGTGTATTGTAATGCCTCTGAAAACAAATAGCAAAAAACATCAACACAGAAATTAAAATGATACCCCAAAAATATTTGCTTAACACAAAAGAGGGTAATTAAAGGAGGAAAAGAGAAAAAAGAGACATAAGACATAAAAAATAAATAGCAAAATGGCAGATATCAATTCAGTCATATCAGTAGTTACATATTGTAGATAGACTAAATGCTTCAATCAAAATGAAAAGATTATCAGACTGAATTTAAAAAATAAGATCCAACTATATGCTGTCTATAAGAGACTCATTTTAGATTCAAAGACACAAATAGATTGAAAGGAAAAAGAGGGGAAAAGATATACCATTGCAAATAGTAACCGTAGTGAGTTGGAGTGGCTGTATTAATATCAAATAGACTTTAAGAGAAGAAATATTACTAGAGACAAAGAGAGACATTTCAAATGTTAAGAGGGTCAAGACATTGTGAACATATAATGCTTATAATGTATATACCTCTAACAATAGAACCTCAAGATACATGAAGCAAAAAGTGACAGAATTGAAACAAGAAATCATGCAACACTATAGTCTCAATACTCCTTTCTCAGCAATTGAAAGACCAACTAGATGCAAAATCAACAAAAATATAGAAGACTTGAATAGCACTGCTATGGACTGACGTTTGTGTCCCCCCAAAATTCATATTTTGGAGCCTAATCTCCAATGTGATGGTATTTGGAGGTGAGACCTTTAGAAGGTGATAAAATTTGGATGCTGTCTTGGAGGTGGAGCTACCACAATGAGCTTGGTGCCATTATAAGGGGATGAAGAGCCAGAAGATAGCTGTCTATGAACCAGAGAGTATGCTCTCACCAGACACAGTTCTGCTGGCACCTTGATCTTGGACTTCCCAGCCTCCAGAACTGTGAGAAATGAAAGTTTGTTGTTTAAGCCACCCAGTCTATGGTGGGTTTTCTTATAGCAGCCTGAACTGAATAAGACAAGGACTGTCAACCACCTTTACCTGATACGTGTAAAAACGCTACACCCAGTGACTGCAGAGTTCATGTTCTTGTTGAGCATGCATGGAACATTATCTAGGATGGACCATATGGTAGGTCATAAAACAAGTTTCAGAAAATTTAAAAGAACTGAAATCATACCAAGTATGTTCTCTGAGTACAGTGGGATTAGATTAGAAATCAGCAACAGAAAGAAATCTGGAAAATCCCCAAGTATTTGGAAATTAGGCAGTATACTTCTAAATAACCCATGGACCAAAGAAGACATCACAAGGGCAATTAACAAATCTCAAACTGAATGAAATGAAAACACACATGTTAAAATTTATAGGATATAGCTAAAGTGGTCCTTAGAAGGAAATTTATACTTTTAAACACATATTTAGAAAGGAATACAGATCTAAAATAAATCTATGCTTCTACCTCAAGAAGTTAGAAAAAGAGGAGCAAATCAAACCCGAAGTAAGTAGAAGAAATAGTAAAAATCAGAATGGAAATCAGTGAAAGAGGAAACAGAAAATGCCAGTGCTATACCGAGTATGACATTGGGACCACCCATGTTGTTTCTACTGACAAAATTTTGTATACTTGAAATTTTTTTTTTAAGTTGAAACTTTTCCTGGCAATGCAAAATTAGTGACAGCTGTTCCTTGAATTACTCTAAAGTGGTTCTCAAAGTATAGCCTCTAGGCAAGCAGCAGCAGCAGCATCTGAGAACTTGTTAAAAATGCAAATTCTCTGGTCCCACTCCAGATCTACCAAGCCAGAGACTCTGGAGGTGGGAGCCAGCAGTCTGTGTTTTAACAAGTCCTGTAGGTAGTTTTGATGCACACTTACGTCTGGGAATCTCTGGTCTAAGGCCTTGAATTTAATGAGTGGAAGAGCAGGAACTTAATGGCACCTGCCTTTCTCCTTGGTGGATTAGCAATGATGTGTGAACCCATTACCTGTTGCGGTGATGGATTCTAGAGAAAAAGCAGTACTGATATTTTAAAGACTGTTGGTCACTGCCCTTGATTGATCCTTAGCTACCAGAAAATATTTCCAATGACTTAATTTATGAAGAAGACCTATGGTAGAAAAGCAGAGCCACATAAAGAAAAAGACAGTAGGAGATTTTCATTCCTATCTCATCACTGTGCTTATCTCATGAGCTTAGGGCCCTTTGCTGACTCGAGGAAAGGGAGCCCTGCTACATGGAGCTGCTTTCTGAGGCTGCTAGAGCATCCCTGTTAATACCTCTTTTTTCCCTCTAACTCAGAGACTATATTTCCCATCATTATGACTAGAAGTGGGTAAGAAGTAGTGCTTTGCCTTAGAATGTGAAGTCAGCACTGGAAGGACTGAATAGGAAAGGCTATAGAAGCAGGGTACTCTGAGGGTTATTGTAACTAGTTATTTCTAGTCATGAGAGAACTGTAGTCTGCTTCACATCATCCTGTGTCAGGTTATGTTATGAATATTAAAATACAGCAAAACACCAGAAAGTAGGATAGTGATTGTGTATGTCAGTCAGCCCTGTCTGTCTTTAAGCCATAAGAGGAGGTTTCTTAATAATCACTGGAAATTGAGGGAAACTAGAAGATTTCACATACTGTATTTTTCTATTAAATACTAGAACTAACTACTCATACAGGGCTAAGTAAGCAAAGGTAAAACAACATAGAGGCCTTTCACTTGAACATGGCAGATTGTACACAAGCTTCTACTGCTATTCCTTCCCAAAACACCTTTAAAAGGATGGGAAGAGGATTTTAAAACAAAACAAAAGACATAAACACAAAAGCATTCCCCTCCCTCAAAAAAAAAAAAAAAAGAAAACAATGGAGTGGGTGATGGCAGTTAAACTTTGGAAGGTAGAAAATGGATGGAAAGTTGCTAATACTGGCTTTAATGCCAGCATCAGATGAAGACTTTAAGCAGGCCAGTTCCTTTCTAGAATGGTATGGGGATTAGAACGCCAGATACTCCTGAAAATGGGGGTGCAGATCACTCCCCAACCCTTCCTGTAACTGTCCTAAAGAGTCTAGACTAAGGGACACCAGGTAGACCTAAGGGTAGGGATACAATTCTGAAGAGGTAGGTTGTGAAAAGATTTATACTAAATAGACCCCTGGCCCTCTTAACTACTTAACCTGTAGAATGCTGATAGTCAGGCTCATAGTTCTGAGACAGGAGATTTTTCTTTTGAGAAGTGGACCCAGCAATGAGGAAAACTATACATAATATCATCTGGAGGTCACCAGTGAAATCCATCAGGGTTAGCTCTGTGTTTGTATAGAGAGCGTCTAATCAACTTTTTTAGTGTTTTACTTTTAAATAGGAGCAGCGGGTATTTATTTTAAATAGGACCAAATTGTTTAAGGAAAATCTCTCAGATGTAAGAGAACAAAACAAAAATAAAAAAGGACCTTGGAGGAAACAAAAAAAGTGAAAGCAGGAGAAAATGTTTTTTAGAAAACTAAATTAAAATTTCGACTTTCAGAGAGATGACAAGCTATTGCACCCATAAAATAAAAATAGGAGGCCATAAAAAATAAACATTCACAGAACAGAAAATTTCTTGCAAATTAAAAATATGACAAACCCACAGAATGAGAGAAAGAATGCACAAATCATATATCTGATAAAGGTCTAGTATCCAGAATATATAAAGGATTCCTACAGTTCAGTGACAACAAAACACAATTCAAAAATGAGCAAAGGATTTGAACAGATAAATCTCCAGAGAAATTATACAAACAGCCATAAGCACGTGAAAAAATGTTCAGTGTCTTTAATCATTAGGGGAATGCAAATCAACACTTTAGTGAGATACCACTTCATACCCTATATCCAGAAAAGGGGGAAATAACAAGTGTTGGTGAGGATATGGAGAAATTAGAACCCTCATACATTGCTGATAAGAATGGAAAGTGGTGCCTCCACTATGGAAAATAGTTTGGCAATTTCTTAAAAAGCTAAATATTGAATTACCGTATGATCCATTAGTTCTACTCCTAGATATATACCTGAAAGAAGTGAAAGCAGGAACTCAAACAGATACTTGTATACCAGTGTTCATACCAGCATTCTTCACAGTAGCCAAAAGGAACAATCCAAGTGTCCATCAACAGATGAAAGGATAAACAAAATGTGGCATACAGTCATACACCAATTTATGACATTTCAGTAAACAACGGACTGCATACTCAACAATGGTCCCATAGGATTAGTACCATATAGCCTAGGTGTGTAGTGGTCTAAGGTTGGTATAAGTACACTCTCTGATGTTCACACAAGGACAAAATTTCCTAATGATACATTTCTCAGAACTTATCCCCATCATTAAGCATCGCATGACTGTATAAATACAATGGAATATTAGTCCACCATAAAAAGTATTGAAGTCCTGACACATGCTACAACTTGGATAAAGCATGAAAACATTATGTTAACTGAAATAAGCAAGACACAAAAGGACATTTTATATGATTCCACTTATATGAGGTAACTAGAACAGCAAATTCGTAGAGACAGAAAGTAGATTAGAGGTTACCAGGACTGGGAGGAGGAGAGATGAGGAGTTATTGCTTAACGGTTGCAGAGTTTCTGTTTAGAGTAAAGAAGAATTTTGGAAATAGTGGTTATGGTTGTACAGATTGTGAATGTAATTAATACCACTGAATTATACACTTAAAAATGGTCAAAAATGGCAAATTTTATGTAATATATATTTTACCGCAATTTTTAAAAATTAATAACATACCAAGAACTATTGAATTCTACACTTTAAATAGGTGAATTGTGCAGTGTGTGAATTATATTTCAATAAAGCTATTTAAAAAAATGATAGCGGGGGGATAAGATTGATGTTGCTTAAGGGTACGAACTTGCAACAAGTGTGGTAAATAAGCCATAGAGATCTAATGCACAGTATAATGAATATAGACAACAATATTGTACTATAATTTTGTAATGTGATAGATATCACTGCAATGGCAACAGTATATAAATGTATCAAAGTAACATACTGTACAACTTAAATTTATACAATATGTCAAATTTATTCAATAAAAAAGTTTGTTTTTAAATGATAGCAGAAAGGAAATATTTAGAAAGGGATTAGAAGATAAAGTTGAAGAAATCTCCAAGGAAGTAAAACAACAACAAAGAGAAATAAAGAAAGAAAAAGATAACTAAAAGATAAACCCAGGAGGCCTAGAATCCAAATAACTGCAGGACACACTTCTGCTAAGCTTTCTGCCACTATATTAGGAACCCCATTCCTTCACTTTCCAGTACCATTTTCTTCATTCCTTTCTGAGCCTTCAGCTGCCAAGTCTTTAATGCCCATTTCTCTGCTAACAGTTTAGTCAGGGCAACCTAGGCTTTTTCTGTCATACTCCTCAAAATTCTTCCAGTCTCTGCTTACTACTGAATTCCAAAGTCACTTCCATATTTTTTAGATATTTGTTACAGTAACACTTCTCTACCAGGTACCAAAATCTCATTTAAATATCATCAGCTTAAAAATCCAAAATATTATTTAAATCATCTAAATTAGGTGTATGGGTGAGGCTGTGGGATTTATCCATCCTGGGACACAACTCCTCTCCATCTGTGGACTTGTGAAACTAAAGAAATAAATTCTCTGTTGCTACAGTATAGTGATGAGTTATGAGTAGGATAACAGAGACATTTCCATTCAAAAAGGGAGAAATGGAAGAAAAAAGAGTCATCAATTCCAAGCAATTTCAAATCCAGCTGGGCAGACTCCATTAGGTTTCAAGGCCTGGAAATAGTCCTCTGCAACTCAACACTGCCCTCTGAAGCATCCTTTGTCATGAAAGGTAGCACATGTTTGCGGCTGAGTTGTTTTATCAGTTCCTGTCTCTAGAATTTTTAGGTTTAACAGTCTTCTTGCATTTTGTAGTCCTTCTGTCCCTTTCCATCCAGTTGACAGTATTCCTGCTGGTATAAAATTCTCAAGAATCTTGTGAATCTGCTGCATGTGTCACAGGGATTCATTTGATTAATCAACTACTAGAAAACGTTTTCTACCAAAATTGGCAAAACTTTTTTAAAAATTATAACACCAGTGTTAGGGAGTGGAGAAACAGATTCCTTGTAGCCAAACAGTGAAGGACTTAAATTGACATGGACTTTTGGGGGTCAGTTTGAAATATGCATTTAAAAAACATTTGAAATGCTTGTTTTCAGCTGTTCCATTTATGGAAAATTATCCCAAGGAAGTAATCAAAGATATGGGCAAAGCTTTATCCTCAAAAAAAAAACTATGGTGTTTTCAAATGATGGCTTGTACAGGAGCCATTAAAAAGTCTTATTTAACAAAAATAGAAGTCCTGAAAAGCATTTAGTCTCAGGGGAAAGGTTTATGATATATTAAGTGTATACATATATAGTTTACAGTATATTATATGTATATGTAATACAGTATATTATATTTCCATATTTCCTCAATTCTAAGATTCTATTACTTGTGACATATCCATGTAATAACTGTTAGGGGAAAAAAAATTCAGGCATTAAGATGGAGAGGATGTACATATGAGACTATCTCTAGGATTATGTGATTTACAAGTGACCTGTTTTCTTTTTTATACCTTTCTGTATCATCCAGAATGACTACAAGGAGCATATGTTATTATGGTGATTATTTTTATTCTGTAGTTCCTTTGTTTATTTATGTATATATTTAAATTAATGGCAGTTGGTTGTAATTCAAAAAGGCAATTTTGAGTAGAGGCTGTTGGGAATGTGGATATCATACTATTTGTCCTGAATCCTGCCTTTGAATGTCTAGAAAAGAATTAAATGTATTAGTATGTGTTGTTTGAATCCTACTTCTGATTCCAACATCCATTAAATGAGAACTTTTTTCTCTTTTTTACCTAAGAAGCTGAAAAGAGTGAAGATTCCTCAGGTGCTGTGGGCCTCTCAGGCTTACATCGCACATACAGCCAGGACTGCAGCTTTAAGAACAGCATGTACCATGTTGGTGATTACGTCTATGTTGAGCCTGCAGAAGCCAACCTACAACCACATATAGTCTGTATTGAGAGACTGTGGGAAGATTCTGCTGGTAAGTTTGTTTTAAACTGAAGGACAGATTGGTGAGATGTGTCTATTTTACTCCTCCTTGGTCCTCAGGGAAGAAAATTGTAACTCAGACATTTTATGTCTTCCAACAGTAGTTGTTCTACAATGTATCAGTAAATATAATTAAGCCCCCACTATATGAAAAACATAGGATCTAGCAGTGGTAGTTGAATAAAAAGAAATGCAACTTCCTGAAGTCTAGTTGAGACTGATATTTATTAAAATGCCATTTCATTCACTGATATTTATTAAAAATACACTATGAGCCAGAGGGAGTGACATCAGCATCATGGTGGAGTGAGTTCTTCCCTTAGACTCCACCCCCTAAGATGCAATCAAAAGGACATTCATAAACCAACAAAGGACATTCATACAACACAATAGACATGTGAGATCCACACAGCCATACATCTGAAGGTGGAAGTGCTGGACCCTACAGGAGGCAGTGGAAGGAGATAAGGGGGTATCCCCTCCCTCCCCCAACCACAGTGATCTAGGGCATAGGACCATGCGTGGCCCTAAGAGGAGAGGGGGTAGAGTGCAGCCCTACACAGGAACACCTTCGCTCTCCAAGTTCCCTCCCAGCCAGTGGGAAAGCTCCATATAGAGGAAGCAAAGCAGTCGCGGGGTCATATTCACAAAGCCAAATAGCCCAGGAGGGCAGATAGCGAGGGCAAAGTGAGAGTGCCCCTGGGATCGCACATGAGAGAAATCGCTCCTCCCCTTGCCTGGCTTATGGGTTCCACCAGTCAGCCAGAGCAAGGGACTCCCTCCAGAGGGCCAGCACATACAGTGTGTAAAGCAGCTGCAGCAAGTGGGCAAATGGAGATGGACTCTGTCAGCATAGCTACCAAAGGTCAGGCACAGCTGCAAGGGATCGAGGCAGGCTCAGATTACACAGCTGCTGCCCCTGCCTCCCCGCAGTGGTGGCAGATGGAATCTGAAACCAGGTATTTCTACTATGTAAAGGCACATATCCACCCCACAGAATAGAATGAGGTATATTAGCACTCCAAACCAGAAGGAAAATGACAAGCACCCAGAAATAAATACTGAAGGCACAGAAATTTGCAATCTAAATGATGGAGAATTCAAAACAGCTATCATAAAAAACTCAATGAGTTACAAGAAAATTCAGAAACACAGTTCAGTGCAATCAGGAATAAAATTAATGAACAGAGGGAATTTTCACAAAACAGATTCAAACTCTAAAGAAAAGCCTATCAGAAATGTTGGAGATGAAAAACACAATGAATGAGATAAAGAAAAATCTGGAGTCTTTGAAGAGCAGAGCTGATATTATGGAGGACAGAATTAGCAATTTAAGACAGAAATATAGAAATGTGTCAGATGCAGGAGGAGAGAGAACTAAGAATAAAAAGAAATGAAGAAATTCTTTGAGAAATATCTGGCTCAGTTAGGAAATGCAACATAAAGATTATAGGTATTCAAGAGGGAGAAGCAAGGGAGCAAGGAGCAGAGAGCTTGTTCAAAGAAATAATAGCTAAGAACTTCCCAAACCTGGGAAAGGAGCTGGAATTACAAGTAAAAGAAGCTAATAGAACTCCTAAGTACATCCATGTAAAAAGACCTTCTCCAAGGCATATATTAGTAAATCTGGCAAAAGTCAGTGACAAAAAATATTAAGGGCAGTGAGGCAGAAGAAAATAACCTACAAAGGAACCCCTATCAGGCTTTTAGTGGATTTCTCAGCAGAAACCTTACTGGCTAAGCGAGTGGAGTGATATATTCAAAATTCTGAAAGACAACTTTCAGCCAAGAATACTCTATTCAGTGAAAGTATCCTTCAAATATGATGGGAAAATAAAAACTTTCCCAGATAAAGAAAAACTGAGGGAATTAATCGCCACAAGACCCACCCTACAAGAAATGATCAAGGGAGCCAGTCCCTTGGCCGAGTGGTTAAGTTCACACGCTCTACTTCAGCAGCCTGGGCTTCACTGGTTTGATCCTGGGCATAGACCTATGCACCACTCATCAAGCCATGCTGTGGCAGTATCCCATATAGAAGAACTAGAATGATCCTACAACCAGGATATACAACTATGTAGTGGGGTTTTGAGGAGAAAAAAAAGAGGAAGATTGGCAACGGATGTTAGCTCAGGGCCAGTCTTCCTAACCAAAAGAAAAAATCTTTTAAAAAAATCAAGAAAGCCCTCATACCTTAAAAAAAAAAAATAGGGGCAGCTTTACAAAGCCTTGAGCAAGGAGCTAAATAGGCAGACAAAGTCAGAAAATTTGCAGCTCTCCATCAGAACAGATTAGCAAGCAATAATAACAGTAAAGATAAAAGGAAGGAAAACATGAAAAATAAATATAATCACTGCATTTTAACCACAAACTCACAACGTGAAACAAAATAAGTTGTGACAACAAAAAGTTAAACTGGTAAGAGCAAAGAGTTAGAACCTGCTTACACTAAGGAAATAAGAGGCTATCAGAAAATGGACTATCTCATTTATGAGATCTTTTATGCAGACCTCACATTAACCAGTAAACGAAAATCAGAATAGAGATGCAAATGATAAATAAGGAAAAAACTGAGAAGACCTACATAGAGAACCATGAAACTGAATTGGCAGTCTCAAATACATGGGACAAGAAACTATGGAAATACAGAACAACAAGAAAACGAGTGATAAAATGGCACTAAGCCCACATATGTCAGTAATCACTCTAAATGTAAATGGATTGAGTTCTCCAATCAAAAGACACAGAGTGGCTGGATGGATTAAAAAACAAGACCCAACAATATGCTGCCTCCAGGAAACACATCTCAAGTCTAAAGACCAACACAGGCTCGGAGTGAAGGGATAGAAGATGATACTCCAAGCTACTGACAAATAAAAGAAAGCAGGTGTTGCCATGCTTATATTGGACAAAGTAGACTTCAAGATAAAAAAGGCAGGGAGGGACAGAGAGAGGCAGTATATAGTGATAAAAGGGACGTTCCACCAAGAGAACATAACACTTATAAATATATATATGCATCTAACACAGGAGCACCAAAGTACATAAAACAAACGTTAACAGTGTAAAAGGAGGCATTAATAGCAACACAATAACGTAGGGGACCTTAACACCCCACGTACATCAATGGATAGATCATCCAGACAGAAAGCCAACAAGGAAATAGTAGAATTAAATGAGAAACTAGACCGGATGGATTTAATAGATATATATAGAACATTCCATCAATAAACAGCAGAATATACATTCTTCTCAAGTGTACATAGAACATTCTCAAGGATAGACCATATGTTGGGAAACAAGGCAAGCCTCAGTAAATTAAGAACATTGAAATTATATCAAGCATTTTTTTCCAGCTATGAATCCATGAAACTAGGAATCAACCACAGGAAAAAAGCTGGGAAAGTGACAAATGATGCAGAGACTAAACAACATGCTACTGAAAAACCAATGGATCATTGAAGAAATCAAAGGAGAAATCAAAAAACTATCTGGAAATAAATGAAATTGAAAATACACCATACCAACTCAAATGGGATGCAGCAAAAGCGCTCCTAAGAAGGAAATTGATAGCAATACAGGCCTACCTTAACAAGCAAGAAAAATTTCAAATAAGCGATCTTAAATTATACCTAACAGCACTAGAAAAAGAACAAACAAAGCCCAAGTCAGCATAAGGAGGGAAATAGTAGAAATTAGAGCATAAATAAATGAAGTTGAAATTAAAAAAAAAACAAACAGTAGAAAGGATCAATGAAACTCAGAGCTGGTTCTTTGAGAAGATAAACAGAATTGACAAGCTCTTAGCCAGACTCACTAAGAAAAAAAGAGAGAAGGCTCAAATAAGTAAAATTTGAAATGAAAGAGGAGAAATTACAAAAAATATCACAGAAATACAAAGTATTAGAATGCTATGAAAAACTATATGTTAACAAATTGGACAATCTAGAAGAAATGGGTAAATACTTAGACTCATACAACCTCCCAAAACTGAATCAAGAAGAAACAGAGAATCTGGATAGACCAGTCACAAGTAAAGAGATTGAAACAGTGATCAAAATGCTCCCAAAAAGTAAAAGTCCAGGACCAGATGGCTTCTCTGGAGAATTCTACCAAACATTCAAAGAATATTTAATACCTGTCCTTCTCAAACTATTCTAAAAAATTGAAGAAGATGGAATACTTCCTAACACATATTACCAGGCCAACATCACCCTGATCCCAAAGCCAGACAAGGACAACACAAAGAAGGAAAACTAAAGGCCATTATCACTGATGAACATAGATGCAAAAATCCTCAACAAAATATTGGCAAACCGAATACATCAGTACGTTAAAAGGATCATACACCATGATCAAGTGGGATTTATACCAGGGACACTGGTGGTTTAACATCTGTAAATCAATCATACCACGTTAACAAAATGAAGAATGAAAACCACATGATCATCTCAGTAGGTGTAGAGAAAGCATTTCACAAGATCCAACATCCATTTATGGTAAAAACTCTCAATAAAATGGGTATAGAAGGAAAGTACCTCAACATAATAAAGACCGTATTTGAGAAACCCACAGCCAAAATCATACTCAACAGGGAAAAACTGAAAGCCATCCCTCTGAGAATAGGAACAAGACAAGGGTGCCCACTCTTGCCACTCTTATCTGACATCATACTGGAGGTTTTGGCCAGAGCAGTTAGGCAAGAAAAAGAAATAAAAGGGATCCAAATTGGCAATGAAGAAATGACACTCTCGCTGTTTGCAGACAACGTGATTTTGTATCTAGGAAACCCCAAAGAATCCATTGGAAAACTGTTAGAAATAATCAACAATTACAGCAAAGTTGCGGGGTACAAAATCAGCTTACAAAAATCAGTTACATTTCTATACTCAAATGACAAACTAACAAAGAACTCGAGAATACACTCCCATTTACAATCGTGCAAAAAGAATAAACTATCTAGGAATAAATTTAACCAAGAAGATGAGAGACGTATATAATGAAAACTGTAAGACATTATTGGAAGAAATTGATGATAGAAAGAAATGGAAAGATATTCCATGCACACGGATTGCAAGAATAAACATAATTAAAATGTCCATATTACCTAAAGCAATCTACAGATTCAAGGCAATACCAATCAGAATCCCAATGACATCCTTCACAGAAATAGCACAAGCATTCCTAAAATTCATATGGGGCAACAAAAGACCCCGAATGGCTAAAGCAATCTTGAGAAAAAAACAAAACTGAAGGCATCACAATTGGTGACTTCAAAATATACTGAAAAGCTATAGTAATCAAAACAGCATGGTACTGGTATGAAAACAGGCACACAGATCAATGGAACAGAACTGAAAGCCCGGAAACAAAACCACACATCTACGGACAGCTAGTCTTTGACAAAGGAGCTGAAGACATATAATGGAAAAAGGAAATTCTTTTCAATAAACGGTATTGCGAAAACTGGACAGACACACGCAAAAGAATGAAAGTAGACCTTTATCTTTTGCCATAAGCAAAAATTAACTCAAATGGATAAAAGACTTGAAGATAAGACATGAAGCCGTAAAACTCCTAGAAAAGAACATAGGCAGTACACTCTTTGACCTTGGTCTTAGAAGGATCTTTTCAAATACCATGTCTACTCGAGCAAGGGAAACAAAAGAAAGAATAAACAAATGGGACTTCATCAGACTAAAGAGCTTCTCCAAGGCAAAGGAAACCATGAACAAAACGAAAAGACACCCCATCAACTGGGAGAAAATATTTGCAAGTCATATATCCAATAAAGGGTTAATCTCCATAATATATAAAGAACTCACACAACTGAACAACAACAACAAAACAATCTGATCAAAAAATGGTCAGAGGATTTGAACAGACATTTTTCCAAAGAAGATATACAGATGGCCTACAGGCACATGAAAAGATGTTCAACATCACTAATCGTAAGGGAAATGCAAATCAAAACTACATTGAGGGGCTGGCCTGGTGGTGTTTAAGTTCGCACACTCTGCTTCAGCTGCCTGGGGTTCACCGGTTCGTATCCCAGGTACAGACCTACGCACCACTTATCAAGCCATGCTGTGGCAGGCGTCCCACATATAAAATAGAGGAAGATGGGCACAGATGTTAGCTCAGGGCCAGTCTTCCTCAGCAAAAAGAGGATTGGCAGCAGACGTTAGCTCTGAGCTAATCTTCCTCAAAAAGAAAAAAAAACTACATTGAGATGTCGCCTTACACTGGTTAGAATGTCTATCATCACCAAGACAAAAAAATAACAAACGTTGGGGGCTGGCGCCGTGGCCGAGTGGTTGGGTTTGCGTGCTCCGCTGCGGCGGCACAGGGTTCGGATCCTGGGCGTGGACATGGCACTGCTCGTCAGGCCACGTTGAGGCAGTGTCCCACATCCCACAGCTAGAAGGACCTGCAACTAAGATATACAACTATGTACTGGGGGGTTTGGGGAGATAAAGCAGAAAAAAAAAATTTTAAAAAAAATAAAAAAATAACAAACGTTGGAAGGGATGTGGAGAAAAGGGAACTTTCACACTGCTGGTGTGAATGCAAACTGGTGCAGCCACTATGGACAACAGTATGGAGATTTCTCAAAAAATTAGAATTAGAAATACCATATGATGTAGGTATCCTACTGCTGGGTATTTATCCAAATACCTTCAAATCAACAATTCAAAGAGACTTATGCACCCCTGTGTTCATGCAACATTATTCACAATAGCCAAGACATGGAAGCAACCAAAGTGCCCATCAACTGATGAATGGATAAAGAAGAGGTAGTATATATATACAATGGAATACTACTCAGCCATAAAAAAAAGACAAAATCATCCCATTTGCAGCCACATAGATGGATGTTAGGGGTATTATGTTAAGTGAAATAAGCCGGACAGAGAAAGACAACACCATATGGTTTCACTCTTGTGGGAGAGAAACAAACACACAAAGAGAACAGGCTAGTGGTTACCAGAGGGGAAGGGGCTTGGGGGGTGTGCATATGGGGTAAAGGGGCATGTATATGGCGATGGACAAATAATAATGTACAGCTGCAATTACACAATGTTATAAACTATTATGACCTCAATTAAAAAACAAAAACACATCATGAGCCAAATTCTGTAGGAAGTCAGAGATTCAGAAGAACAAGAGGCTCATGTTTTGCCCCTGGCAAAACCACTCTAGTAAAAATCACAGATAAAAAGGAAATTATTATAGAGACATGTGACCTGGCTTAGAATTTGAGGCTTCCTAGAACACTTGCCTTTAACTTGAGATATAGAGAATGAATAGGAGTTAATGACGCCAAAAGCAGGCAGGAATGTGATCGAGGCAATCCATTCTTTCAGCTGTTCATCATGTGACATACCTTTATATTCCTTCACCTGAGTGCTAAATCTGTCTTTTAGTATCTGTGTACCCTTATTAAAGCACACAGCTTTAGGTGTGTCCTGACCCCAGCAGAGTAGAGCAAGTCGCATCAGCTTCCTCATTCTATATATTATATATGTCATTTAATATGAGGGGGAAGGTAGCATTTTTTAGGTCTCGTTACACTTAACTATTTCAAAGTATTATTTCTTTTAAGATAATTATATTAAGGAAACATGACCTAAAAAGCACAGTGCTAGGTTAGAGCCATGGCAGAATGGATAGAATATTTGCTCATTTTGCCACGAATGTGATTTCTGTTAATAGTAATTCTCTCTCCCTCTCCTTTTGTTTTTGAGGTGAAAAATGGTTGTATGGCTGTTGGTTTTATCGGCCGAATGAAACATTCCATCTAGCTACACGAAAATTTCTAGAAAAGGAAGTTTTTAAGAGTGACTATTACAATAAAGTTCCCGTTAGTAAAATTCTAGGAAAATGTGTGGTCATGTTTGTCAAGGTAAGAAACTCAATAGTCTCAAAAGTATAAATCGTACTCTGGGAATAAAATTTGCAAGCACAAAAAATTCATATTTACAAATTAAGAACTCTGTTTTAAACTGTGTTTTTGTTTTGTTTTGTTTTTTAAGCTCTGTCTGTATGGCCATATGTAAAGATTTGGGAAGAAATTAACCTGAACGTGATGGTGAAAGACCATTTGCTGCCTACACTATATAACTATATGCATTTGGCTTAAATTTTTTATATTGCCACACTGATTTTTAAGGATGACATTCTCTGAAAGATCATTATCAATTGCAAGTGTGGTTTTTAGGTAATAAGGTATAGTTTTTGTGTATCTATCTGATACATGTGAGCCCTGTCCAAATCTTTAAGGAACATTACTGCTATATGAAATGCTAATATATTTTCAAATTGGTATGCTAAATGGCATGTATTTAATAAAGCCATTCTATAGCGAGGAAGTACTCCTAGATCTCTAGCCATTTGCCATTTATTGTTAACTGTCAGAAAATGTGAGCAGTTTAGCTTTTGTTTGTTCCCTTGGTTGGTGTATGTTTTTGTTCTTTTGATTGATTAGTTTTCATAAAATTCACCTAATTAATTTTATTCTTAAATCCCTCAGGAATACTTTAAATTATGCCCAGAAAACTTTCGAGATGAGGATGTTTTTGTCTGTGAGTCACGATATTCTGCCAAAACCAAATCTTTTAAGAAAATTAAACTGTGGACCATGCCCATCAGCTCAGTTAGGTTTGTCCCACGGGATGTGCCCTTGCCTGTGGTCCGAGTGGCCTCTGTATTTGCAAATGCAGATAAAGGGGATGATGAGAAGAACACAGACAACTCAGAGGACAGTAGAACTGAAGACAGTTTTAACTTGGAAAAGGTATGTAGATACTAGCCACACAGAAAAGAATTTTCCGTTTCAAATATCTATTCCAGAAAATAAATGAATAAAGTATTTGAATTCAGAATCAGAAAAAGAGCAATAGCATAAAACCGTGGCCAAAGAGAAAGAAGGGAACTATAAAGGAAAGACAGAGATTAATACATAGAAAACAGAACAGTAGAATTGAAAAGTACCATTTAAAAGTAAATGCAAGCACTAATCCTTTGACAAGTCCAATGAGATAAACTAACTATCCTAATAAAGAAAAAAGAAGAGACTTAAAAGCTCAGACACTCAAAATGAAGAAATTTAAAGACTTGTACATTTCTTTTAATAAATTTGAAAACCTGAATAAAATGAATAATTTTCTAGGATAATACAAAGTACCAAAGTGGAATCAAGAAGAGATATAATACATAAGTGGACAGCAACATGAAGATTTTTTTTTTTTTTTGCTGAGGAAGCTTCACTGAGCTAACATATGTTGCCAATCTTCCCCTTTTTGTATGTGAGCCACTGCCACAGCACGGCCACTGACAGACCAGTGGTGTAGGTGTAAACCCAGGCTGTCGAGGCCGAGCCCACCACCAGGACACTGGGGCCGGCCCTGAAGAGACTTTCAAAATCTCAAAGATCTAACCCCAAAGAGTGCTCAGGTTAGGTAATTCCATAGTGAATTCTTTTAACCCTTTAAGAGCCTATACTTATAATTTCGTCTAAATCATCTCAGAGCATGGAGAACAAAGAAAACTTCCCAGTTTGTTTTACAAAGCCAGGATAATCTTGATTCCAAAGCCTGACAAAATAAAAACAACTACAGTTAGTCTCACTTACGAATTTTGATGCTAAGTATTTTTATAAGTGAAATCAAATTAGTTATTTAAGAACATGACCACATAGGAGGAGGAGTTCATTCTAGGAATGAATGAAAGGATTATTCAAAATTAGGAAAATTCATTAATACACTTTATTATATTAATAGACAAAAGGAGAAATTATTTGATAAAGTATAGTACCTGTCTTGATTTATTTAAATCTTTACATGGATATTTCCTCAAAGTGATTTTTTTTTAAATTATATTTGTATCTCAAGCCTAAAGCCTATAAAAGAAATTCCCTTTAAAGTTATACACATGACAAAAATGTTTGCTATACCATTACAATTAGGTAACTTTTTCTGAAAGTAGCCAATGTAGGTAGACAAAGTATAGTAGTAAAAATGTTAACAATAAAGAGGCAAGATTATTTTTTTTGCAGATAATGGGGAAGACTTCAGCAAAAGTTTTTGAAAATAGAGAATTCAACAAATAGAAATTTGAAAATCCATGTACAAGTCAGTAGCTTTCTTATATAAACACAACAATAATTCATAAGACTTTTGGAAGTAAAATGAAAATGTTGAATACACTTTAGCAATTGTTAGAAAAATCACATGGAAAAAATATCCAGTTTACATTAACAACAAAATACATTAAGAAATAACTTTAAAAGAAATATATGGAATCTGTGGAAAGAGAAACAGTCTACTGAAGGACATAAAAGACTTGAATAAATCATTTTGGGAACTTGACAAAATTATTCTTGCATTCTTATGAAAGAAGAAATATGTGACAGTCACCAGAAAAAGGAGGAAAAAAGTAATCAAAAGTGCCTCGCCCTGCCAGATATTATTACATTTTACAAAAATACATTAAAAAAAATTGAGATACTAGCTTGGGACTAGTCAGTGCAAGGAATAGGCTTTTCACAATTAAATCCAGAATGTAAAGGTAGTATTTTAAGTCAGCAGGAGAGGACAGATCAAATGATATTGGAAAAACTGGTAGCCATTTTGAAAAAAAAAAAAGAAAAAATACTGAATTCTCCCTCACTTCATATTCCAAGATAAGTAAGATATAAACATTAAAAAAAAAAACAAGAGTACTAGTTGCTAACATACGTACATTTACTATTATTTACCTATAATTTTTTATTCATAGTCTTTTCTATGTATGATAGAAGACTCACTAGCCATAAAAGAAAAAAATGATCATTTTATCAGTTTACAATTGAAAATATCAGTTTAATAGAAGAGTGTAAGAACTATTTCTAATACGCAAAGAGCTCCTTGAAGTCTAGGAAAAAAGTAACACTAGAAAAATGGGCAAAAGACCAAATAGATTATGTATAGAAGGAAGGTAGCCAAAAAACATAAGAAAATGTGTTACTCTAATAGTTTTTAAAATGCCTAGCAAGAATTCTAAAGTGTGATAGTACATGCAGCCTGGTATGTGTGTGGGCCAACACACTCATTGCCCATTGGTGGCATTCCCTTTGACCCTGCAGTTTGATGGCAGGGAATGTGCTCCAACATAGTGCTCAAATAGGTACACTGAGGGATTCTCTACAAGGGGTGGTGTCAGTGTTTGTAAAAGCAAAAACCCCCCTGAACCCAAATGTCCACGAATAGGAATTAAGTTGTCATACATCCATAAAATGTAAACTGTGCAGCCAATGAAAAGAATAAAGTAGGTCTATATGCAGTAGCATTGAAAATTTTCCAGGTTATGTGGAAAAAAGATGTCAATACTTAACAGGTTGCAAATGGGGTGTGGTTCCATTGTTTTTCAGAAAAAGAAAAATGTATGTTTACTTATATGAATGTGAAAATAACATGGAAAACTATATACTAAACCGGGTGGTTATGTTTGGAGTTAGGTCACAGAAGATTTGCTATTTTGGTTTTTTTGGGGGGTGGTTTTGCTGAGGAAGATTAGCCCTGAGCTAATATCTGTTGCCAGTCTTGCTCTATTTTGTATGTCAGTCACCACCACAGCATGGCTGACAAGTGGTGTAGGTCCCCGCCCGGGATCTGAACCTGAGAACCCAGGCTGCTGAAGTGGAGCACACTGAACTTAACCACTGTGCCACAGGGCCAGCCCCCGAGACTTTTGTGTTTTAAGTTTACATACTCTAGTGTTTAAATTAGTTCCTACAAATACACTTCTTTTATATAATCAAGAAGGATAAAATTTTTTAATTGTTAATGTAAAAACTGGAAAGAATTGAATTCTTAGTGTCTTAGAAAAAAATATCTATTTTAGTATCACAAAAGTGTTACAAGAGAAAGGGAGCTTGGGAAAAAACATGTTATTTTTTACATTTTACCAATTTGTCTAGGAATCATAGAGACATTAATTTTAAAAGAAGAAGTATCAGTGGAAGCCAGTGTAGAAATGAACTTAGATTTGTTATTATTATTATTAGAATTCATAAGTCCCCATGGTCCTCTCTATGAGTTACTTTTTTTGTCTCATATCTTTATTTTAATATTGCATGGCCAAGACAAGTTATTCCAGGAACTTTTTAAAAGAATAATTTAGAACAGAACCTAAAAGATTCCTAAAAGAAAGAAGTATTCTTAATCTCAGGGGTTACTTTATTTATAGTTCCCATTCCTTCAAGTGTCCCTCACCCAGCATGTATGTGGTACTTCTCTCATTCTTAAAGATTTTCCAAGATGACCACTTCAGTATCACATTTGAAGTCCTAAAGATGAAAACATTAATTGACTTGGATATTCTAAAGGAGATTTTTTTTTTTAAGTTTGAAGTTTCAGATATTCTCAGAGACAGAGAGATGCCATAGAAAATTTGGGGGTTCTGGAGTTTCCTCAGCTTTTATATATTTTAGAGTTAATATATTTAAAATACCTAATGTTCTTCCCATTATCTGCTAGGTTCCCAGTAAATGATGTTTCTTATTTCTACTAGTCAAAGTTATCTTTTTTTCCTCTTTTTTTTTTGCCAAAACTGTAAAACAATTATTATTGTTTAAGTGATCAATGTTTGTTAAGTACTTTTCGTGAATCAAGCATTGTTCTATATACTTAACATGGATTGTGTCATTTAAGCTTACCCATCTGATGGGCACACTATCTTCATTTTACAGATGAGGAAACTAAAGCATAAGAGGCATAAGGAGTCAAGTAATTTGCCCAATGTCACAGCAGCTAGTAGGTGACAGACCCTGTAATTTATTCAAAAACAGAGTATGTGTGTTTATGTCACAGAGGCTATGCTATTACTTTCCATATTGGAATAAATCAAAATGATAAAAATTTTAAATCTATCAATTGTTAATGTTAAGAAATTGAGAGCTTAGTAACTGGTGAAGAGGAAGCCTGTGTAGAATTTGCTCCATTCTAATGCGTGAATGATGCTGCTTTTGAATGCTGATAAGTCTTCTTCAGTGTTTTTTTGCTAAAGGCTATGGGAATGGGGGAAGGAGAGAGAGGGGCATAAAAGCATCTTGGAGTAACATTTTATGAAAATTAACTAGAAATTTAAAATAGGTACAATATTTGATAAGATTTAGTTTGATTTCAGTAATCTAATCTTTTGGTCTCCTGTCTTCATCAAAGTTTCTATTTATGGTTATTTTTTCTTTTAAGTTAATGGGAAGGAAAGTCTGCTTTCCTTTCTTACCTTCTCTGTTTACTCTTTGATTGTCAGCTGCCTATCTTCAACCAGTTTTCTTTACCATAGGAGAAAGAAGATGTCCCTGTGGAGATGTCAAATGGTGAACCAGGTTGCCACTACTTTGAGCAGCTCCGTTATAATGACATGTGGCTGAAGGTTGGCGACTGTGTCTTCATCAAGTCCCATGGCCTGGTGCGCCCTCGCGTGGGCAGGTGAGTGTTACTGGAGTGGGAACTATGAGGTTGGGTCTGAGAGATTTGGAGCCAGTAGAAATTTATCAACCTTTAGGAGGAAGACAAAAGTCTCTCCTCTGGCAACTTCTCCAGCCTCCTCTCACACCATATTTCTCCTGCTTTCTCCTCTAGCCACACTTCCTTCTTTAAATTCCTCCCTTGAACTCTTTTTTTTTTTCTTCTCTTACCATTTACTGGACTCTCAACCCAGAAATCTCCCTGCCCACTTCTTATGGTGCATTCGTTTAGCTTAAATTTGAAATGACGCTTCCTTAAGGAAGCCTTTCCTGTCCCCTCTAGACCAGGTTGGGTCTTCCTATTACACACACTCTGAGTACCATATATGTCCTTCTCCTCAGGGCACATAATCATGTTATTTTATTGTCAGGTTTCCATACGAGACTGCAAATGCCCTGAGAGTAGAGACCCACTCTTTTTGCTCACCTTTGTATCCCCTGCTCCGAGCATAGTGCTTGAAACCTAGTAAGAGCTCAGATATTTGATGAAGAAGAAAATCTATAAAAGTATGGTTAGATGGCATAAAACATCAGTAAAGGAGGCAGGTATGGGGCTGGGCAGTAGAAGATACTGGTTAAGAACAGTAGATTCCAAGAGATCTTTGTTTAAGTCCCAGCCCTGCTAATTTCACGTCCTTAGGCAAATAATTTACCTCTCTGAGCTTCAGTTTCTTCATATTTGTTCATCATTCAGTGATCATTTATTACACACCTACAATTTGCCAGGCTCTGAGGATATATTAGTGCATAAAACAGACAAATATCTTTAGTCCCATGTATCTTTGTTCTAGTGGCCAGAACAAACAATAAACATCATGAATAAGTGAAGTGTGTATCATACATTAGATCATCACATGTGCTGTGAGAGAAATAAAGTAGGGTATGGGGAGTCGGGAGTGCTATGGTCAAAATGGGGAGGTGCGGCACTTTAAGTAGGGTGGTGTACATAGGCCTCACTGAGAACTGACAGTTGAACCAACACTTGAAGAAACTGAAGGAGTGAGTAATATGAATATCTAGGGACAGCCGTGTAAAGACCTGAGAGAGAAGCATTACTGGTCTGTTCAAATCAGCAGAGATTGTTAAAGGAAGAGTGAGCAATGCATGAGTTAGGTAGGAGATGAGGGCCAGGGGATGTGGTGCAAATCATGTGGGCCTCAGACACCGTTGTGGGGACTTGGGCTTTTACTGAATTAAATGGAGTACCACAGAAATGACATCTGACTTACGTCTTAGCAAGATTCCTCTGCCTGCTGGTTGTTGACAATAGACTGTAGCGGGTCAAAGGTAGAAGCAAAGAGATCTGCTGGAGGCTATTGTAGTAACCCAGGCAAGAGTGATGGTGGCTCAGGCCAGTAGTCAGATCCTATTTTGAAAGGTCAAGTTAATAGGATTCCTGAAAAATGGGATGTGGGGTCTTAGGGAGATAGAGGAGTCAAAGGTAACCCCTGCATGTTGGCTTGAGGAACTGAAAGGGCGGAGTTACCATTAACTGAGATGAGGATGCTGCTTCATGTCAGAAACCACAATACTATGGGGATAATAATACCACCTTTGTGGGGTGTTTGTGAGAAATGGTACAGTGTCTGATACATAGCAGTCAGATGTTAATTTTTATTTTTTTCTAGGGTGATGGTATCTGGCTTGCATCAGATTCTCAATGGACGAAGGGGTATTAGATCTTGACCTTCAAAAAGGTCAAACCATTGCCTTAAAGGAATATCTGCCACTCATGTGATCTGACCCCAGATATTGATGGTCTGTGTGTTTATTCGGCTCACAAGTCCAGTGACAAATGCTTAGTTCTGTTTTTATCATGAACACCTCAAGAAGAAGACCTGAGAGAGAGCTATATAACTACTGTTATATGCCTTGGTATTATGATAAAATATTTTTTTCCCTCAGATGAGTAGCTGAATGTTCATTTCTCTCTTTCCAAGTATCTTCTCGTGTGCTTAAGGCAGAAAAAATCCAAGGAAATTGTCTTATTATCAAGACAACCAGTGAAGCTCCTCTAAATAATACATATAGTTAAGTTTTTGATTAATGGAATTTTTGTTAGATTAATCCTTCAAGAATGAACCCATCAGAATTCTATTTTAATAGAATTTCTCCATTTTTTTCCCCAAAGAATTGAAAAGGTATGGGTCCGAGATGGAGCTGCATATTTTTATGGCCCCATATTCATTCACCCAGAAGAGACGGAACATGAGCCCACAAAAATGTTCTACAAAAAAGAAGTGTTTCTGAGTAATCTGGAAGAATCCTGCCCCATGACATGTATTCTGGGTAGGTATTTATGCCTTTTCCTTGAATCACATTCCTTCTACAACAATTGATTGAATATTTCTTCTGTGCTAGGCACTGTTCTAGGTGCTAGGTGTGTAGCAATATACAAACCAAAGTCTCTGTTCTCTTAGAGAGACAATGAGGCAGAGGTTGGTGAGTGAGTAAATTAATTGAAATTAAATATATAGAACATCAGGTAGTAATTAGGCTATGAATGAGAATAAAGCAGAGGAAGAGGGTAGAGAGTAATGGTGAGAGGCGGTCCTGTTTTAGGTAATGTGGTCAGCAAAAGCCTCTCTGATAGGTGACATGTGAGTAGAGCCCTGAAAGAAGTGAAGAGGAAAGTCATTCTAATATGTGAGATTTTACTCCTTTTAGACACAGTAAACACCAAATGCAAAGACCATAAGGCAGAGAGTATCTGGGCATGTTTGACACACAATAAGAAAGCTGGGTGGCTGGAGCAGGTCAGGGGTGTGTGTTAGGGAATAAGCCCTCTAAGGTGGCTGAGTACCCAGTCATGGTAGGTCTTAGAGATCGTGCAGTTGAGTTTGGAGCAAATAGGAAGTGCTGCAAGGGGGCTGAGCAGAGAGGTGATGTGAGCCAACATACACATTAGAGGAATCACTGTGGCTGCAGTTTGGAGAACGTGTTGTAAAAATAAGTTGGGAAGCAGGGAGAGCAATTAAGAGACTTTTATAGTCTCTGTTGGACTCTTAACTCTAGTAATGTTATCATCCCTGTTCCAGAAATGTGAAGGACTGATCTTTTGGTTCAGTCATCCTACTGAGTGTTCACAGTGGCATTCTGCTTCTCAGATCTGGTTATATCCATCATATACTGTCATTGTTTTAAGCTATTGTGTTTCCTGTGGCCCTGAGTTAACTCTACAGCATACTTATACCAGCTACTCATTACATCTTTTGGAATGGTTTTCCAAAAGGTTACTAGTCACAGGCTTTATGTTGACCACACATGGTTATAAAGAAGCAGCAGCCACCATACTGATGACCAAAGGAAATTTACAAATTAAAAAGTATTTTACACTTTGACTTTGTTTAATCACTTTAATGTTTATCTAGGCTGTTGTTAGTGCTTTGAATTTTTTCAGAATTGGATATGGTGAAATTGTCTGAATGGCCAATAATTCAACATGTTTTCCTCTTTCCACCGTGGGGAGAGGTAGCAAAAGCTAGTGAAATTATTAAATCCTTCTTGAAGTTTCTGCAGCAGAGCATGTCTTCCTTTTTACTTGTGATCCAGACTAGAGTAGTGCCCTAGCCTTACTCCCAGTAAGGGTAAACCCAGCCCAGGAGATTCAAAGGGAGCATAACAAAGGTGAGATTGGAGTCTCCTTTGGTTACAGCAACCATATCGTTTATTTTTAGTTATTTTCTTAGTGGTAACCTGGGCATTACATCTTCAATTTATGACCATCTAGTTTGAATTAATACTAGTTCAGCTTAAATAGTATACAGAAGCTGCTCTTCTATAGCACCAACCGTCCACCGTTCTTATTGTCAGAAATTACATTTTATACTTTGTGTGCCTATAAATACAGGTTTATAATTATTGCTTTATGCATTTGTCTTTACAATCATAAAGGGGAAAAAAGAGAAGTTACAAACCAAAAATATATTGGCTTTTATATTTACCTATGTAGTTACCTTTACTGGTTTTTTTTATTTCTTTGTATGGTTTCAAGTTATTGTCTAATGTCTTTTCATTTCAGCCTGAAGGACTCCCTTTTGTATTTCTTGTAGGGCAGGTCTGCTAGCAACAATCTCTCTCATCTTTTGTTTATCTGGAAATGTCTTGATTCCTTCTGTATTTTTGAAGGATACTTTTGCTGGATATAGAATTCTCCATTGACAGTTTTTTCTTTCATGCCTTTAATCAAATTTGGGTATTTTTGGACCGCTGTTTTTTTAAATATTCTTTCTGCCCCTTTTGCTTTCTCTTCTCTTTCCAGGACTCTCATTATGCCTATGTTGAAATGCTTAATGCTGTGTCGCAGTCTCTTAGACTCTGTTCATTTTCTTTATTCTTTTTTCCGTTCTCTTCCTCAGACTGATAATTTCAATTGACTTGTCTTCAAGTTTACTGATTCTTCTGCCTGTTCAAATCTTCTGTTGAACCCCTGTCCTGAATTTTTCATTTCAGTTATTGTATATTTCAGTCCCAGAATTTCCATTTAGTGTTTACAGTTTCTATCTCTTTATTGATGTTATCTATTTGATGAGACATCATTCTGGTTTCCTTTAGTTCTTTGTCCATGGTTTCCTTTAACTCTTTGAGCCTATTTAAGACAGTTGATTTAAAGTCTTTGTCAAGGAAGTCCAATATCTGGACTTCCTCAGGGACAGTTTCCATTCATTTCTTTTTATTCTGTGTTTTGACCGTACTTTCCTGTTTCTTTGCATTCCTCATAATTTTTTTGAAAACTAGACATATTTAATATTATATTGTAATAACTCTGGAAATCAGATTCTCCTCCCTCCTCAGGCCTTGTTGATACTGCTTATTGTGGGTTGTAGTTGCTTGTTTAGTGACTTTTCTAAACTATTTTTTAAAGACTGTTTTTTGTCATGTGTGGTCACTGAAGTTCCTGTTCTGCTAGATTAGTGATCAGCTAATGATTTAACAGGGATTTTCTTAAATGATTGGATCCAAAAAAAGAAGAATTCCCAGTCTTTGAAACTGGATGCCGTGTCTATGTTAGAACACACCTTCAACACTCAGCCCGGAAGTTTACAGCTCTGCCTTTGCCTTCACTTCCTCCTTGCACAGGGCTTGACAGTCAGGCAAAGGTGAGAGTTTAGGGCCTTTTCAAGTCTTTTCTGAGCATGCACCCTGCCCATGGCATGTGCATGGCTTTCTAGATTCCCAGGAAACTCTTATTCCCCAAAGGATCTCACTCCCCAGCTTATTCTCCCAGGCTTTTCAGCATGTCTGCTGTTTGCCCCAGGTGGCAGCAGCTGATTCATTTGCCTTTAAATGTTTTCAACGAAAATATCATAGCCACTTCTCTGCTCCAAGAGAGTTTCAAGTTAAGAAAAATAAAGGCAAGCCCTTTGCCTTAGTCCTTCAGGAAGCCACCCAACAAGTCAAAACAGACAACCACAGTTTTTTGAGAACAAAGACTGTGCTTCTCCTTCCAGCACCAGAAACTCAAACCAGGAACATAAGCTGCCATCTTCAAGACTACCATTGAGCCAGAAAGGGGGGGTATTGGGGCGAGGGTAAGTTAAAATGCCACAAAGCTCTCCTGCTAGTTGTCAGTCACTTTTTTTCTTGATTAAGCATTTACTTGGTTCCTGTAAACCTTTGGCTATTTTCTAGAGTTCTGATAATGTTGATTCTGAGAGTTTTTGCTAACTTTTCTCAGTGTTTCTGTGAAGGAATGACCCTTGGATCTCCTACTCCATCATTTTCACTGATGTCTCTTGGATTAATTTCTTTTTAAAGATGCCTATTAGAATGTGTTGCATTCTATAGTTTATAGACTAGTTTTATATCCAGGTTGTCATTTATTTCTCACCATGACCCTGTATGCAAGATGCTGATATTCTCAGAAACGTGAAGTTACTGTCCAAGAAATGGGCCAGAACTAAAACTTAGGTCTTCTTGCTTCGACTCCTGTACTGGTGTTTGGAATGTTTGTTGGTTTACAGCCAACTGGGACACTTTTGAGAGTGAAAGGAGGTGCCAGTAATATTAGATGAGACAACAGGCATACAGTGAGATGTATGGGTACTTCACCTTGAGGTAACCCCAGAAGAAAATGCATCTAGTGGTCACAAAATAGGATTTCAGCCCAGCTTGTGGATTTTAGTATCTACCCCCACTCCCACCCCACCCCCAAGCAAAAGATTTTGTTAAATTTTATATTGCAGGGAGGCAGGGGGTATTTTTTGGTTTTTGTTTGTTTGTTTTTGGTGAAGAAGATTAGCCCTGAGCTAACATCTGCCACCAATCCTCATCTTTTTGCTAAGGAAGATTGGCCCTGAGCTAACATCTGTGCCCGTCTTCCTCTATTTTATATGTGGGATGCCTGCCACAGCATGGCTTGATGAGTGGTGCGTAGGTCAGCGCCCAGGATCTGAGCCAGCAAACCCCAGGCCACCAAAGTGGAGTGTGCAAGCTTAACCATTACACCACTGGACCAGCCCCGGGAGGCAGATTTTTTTTTTTATTAATTTATTTCTTTAGAGAGTAATAATTTAAAGTGTTTAAATTTAAGCTTTGGAGGATTTATAATTTCATTGTGTTAACTATACACACTGTTGAATGCAAATCTCATTTTTCTCTCTCTGAAACAAAAGTTTTAATGTAATTAGGTAAGGTGTAATTTTTTCATCTTCTGTGATGTAGACCTGGTGGGCGTATTTCACTTAGGAGACTGCCCTTTTTCCTAGCTATTGTATATATGCTCTTTGTTCAGTTCTGTTCAGAGTTGTCTTCAGTAACTTAAATGGTAATCAGATGGCCACAGGGAAGTTGCTTTTGGGAGTGAACACAGCCACACCTGGCAGAGAGTGCCTCTACCCTTAGGCACATGGATGATAAAATTTCCTGGAACCTGGGCTCCTGAAATATGCCAATTCCTAATTTATTTACAGGTTCTCTTTTCTTCATAGATTTGTTTTTTAATGTTCCATTAATCGAAAAACTGTTCTTAGTAAAGCAAGAAAAATAAAAGGTTTTTAAAGATTAGAAAGGAAAAATAAAAGGATCAATTTTTGCAAAGACATTATTAGATACCTTAGAAAATCCAAGAGATATTCAGATAATCTATTAGAATTAATAAATGAAAATATCAAGACCATTTATATTTGTTTACCATCAATGAGCAATTAGAAAATTAAATGTTAGAGCCGGCCTTGGTGGACTAGTGGTTAAGTTTGGTGCACTCCACTTCCGCAGCCCAGGTTCAGTTCCCATTCACGGACCTGCACCACTCATCCATGGCCATGCTGTAGCAGCGACCCACATACAAAATAGAGGAAGATTGGCAACAGATGTTAGCTCAAGGCGAACCTTCCCTAGCAAAAGAAAATTAAATTTTAAAAATATGCGGTTTACATTAAATACCTAGTAATAAATCTTTAAAAAGATGTGTAAGACTCCTACACATGCACACCAAGAAAAAAAAATAAGAAAATTACCAAGAGAAATTAAGGAAGACCTGAATAAATGAAGTGATTTATCATGTTTATTGCTGGAAGACTCAGTATTATAAAGGTATCAGTTCTCCCCAAATTCATCTATAGATTCATTGCATTTCCAGTCAAAATCCAGCGGGTTTTTGTAAATTTTTTATGCTTTTATTAAATGAAGCTTCCCAAATTTTTATCTTTTCCTTGTCTCTTGAGGGCCTGGTAGGAACCCCAAGTCAGGGCACAGAGACACCACATCCATTCCAGGGCCACCAGTCATTTTTACTCTTGAGCTATGAGCAGAATTTTTGCCCTTTCCAAATCTCTATGTTTCCTTCTATTAAAAATGGAAAATACTAACTATCCCTTCTCTGAATTGAAAAGCCTTTGGATTATATAAGTAAAGCACTATGTAAGTCTAAGGCAGTCATAGTAATTATAGCTCTTTTAAGCTTCTAAAATGTTTCTGACCTGTTTTTTACATGTAAATGGTTAAAAAGTTTTTAGCTATGAACACTCCTGTTAAAGTCAAGAGCAAAATAGGTATGTCCTTTTTTGGAGGTACTAGTCAGCGCAATTAGAAGTAAGAAACAGAAATCTAAAATAAGGAAATTAAGGAGATGAAAATTCAAGAGAATCAACTAAGAAACAGTGGCACACAGTAAGAGAAGTAGGATGATTGAGCATAAAATTAATAACAAGTCAATTGCCTTAAAAGATTCAATAATAATAAAAAGGTAAGATACCTTGGATTAAATTTAACAAGATATGTGCCATGTCTCTATAAAGAAAGTTTTTTAATGCTACTTTTGATGCATTTAAAAAAGAATGTTTGAACAAATTGAAAGGCATACTATGTCCTTAAAAGAGAAATCTCAACATCATAGAGATGTCCATTCTCCCTAAATTAATCTTTAACGTGATCCTGAGGGACATACCAATGGAAATTTTCTTGTGAGGAAGTTGGAACTAAATAAATTGATTTTTTAAATCTTGTTAAACAAAATAAAAATCAGGAAAATTCATAGTGAAGGAGGATCTATCCTGACCAGGTATTAAAACATTATAACACTATAATAATTAAAATTATTTATACAATATATGAATAAACAGATTATTTGAACAAAATAGAAGTTTTTACAGAAGACCAAATACAATTTAATTTATGATAAAGGTATCATCCCAGATAAGTGGGAAAAGATAGATTTTTCTCAAGTGTTGTTTGGAAACTGGATAATCATTTGGAAAAAATAAAATTGTATCCATTACTCACATCAACTTCAGAATAAATTCCCAGATTTACAAGGTTTTGTTTGTTTGTTTTTTGAGATTAGCCCTGAGCTAACATCTGCCAATCCTCCTCTTTTTGCTGAGGAAGATTGGCCCTGAGCTAACATCCGTGCCCATCTTCCTCTACTTTATATGTGGGACGCCTGCCACAGCATGGCTTGCCAAGCAGTGCCATGTCCACACCCGGGATCCGAACTGGTGAACCCCGGGCTGCCAAAGCAGAACGTGCGAACTTAACTGCTGCACCACCGGGCCAGCCCCACGTTTGGGAAATATAAACATCCAACAGAAAAATGGGCAAGGGATAAGAGAGAGCAGAAAGAAGTTACTGATGTTTCTTAAATGAAAATGTCCAACCTCAGCCGTTAGAGATATGCAAATTAAAACTACCTGGATGCTCCTTTTTGTGTGTGTGTGTGTGTGTGTGTGTGAGGAAGATTGGCCCTGAGCTAACATCTGTTGCCAGTCTTCCTCTTTTTGCTTGAGGAAGATTGCTGATTAACTAACATTTGTGCCCATCTTCCTCCTCTTTATGTGGGATGTAGCCACAGCATGGCTTGGCGAGTGGTGCTAGGTCCGCACCCAGGATCCAAACCTGTGAACCCTAGGCCACTGAAGTGGAGCAGGCAAACTTAACCACTATGCTATCGGGCCAGCCTCTCTCCTTTTTTTTTAAATTACCTATCAAATTGTCAAAGCATCAGATGTTTGTTAGTAGTTGACAAGAACATAAGGAAGCGGCATTCACCCACTTTCTGATGGGTTTATAAATTAGCACAACCTCTATAGGAGGTAATTTGATAATACCTATAAAAACTAAAGTGTACATACCCTTTGACGCAGCTTTCGTACTTCTAGCAATTTATACCTCAGATGTATTTAGCCATGTGCAAATAAATATATGTTTTAAATTTTGTCAGCATTGTTTTGCTTCAGTGGGAGAGCAAAAATTTGAAAAAATCCTAAATATCCATCAATAGGGAACTAGGTTCAGTAAATATAGTATATTAATCTCAGCAATGATCCACAAGATATATTATGTTGCAACAAAATTAGGTGCAAAACAATATGAGTTTGCTGTCATTTATAAGTTTTTTTATTGTGGTAAAATATACGCAACATAAAATGCAACACTTTAACCAAGTGTACAATTCAGTGACATTAAGTCCATTGACAGTATTATGCAACCATCACCACTATCTATTTTTAGAACTTTTTCATCATCCCAACTAGAAATTCTCTACCCATTAAGCAATAACTACCCATTTCCTCCTCTCACAGCCCATGGTAATAGCTGTTCTACTTTCTGCCTCTATAAATTTTGCCTATTCTACGTACCTCATATAAGTGGAATCATGCAACATTTGTCCTTTTATGTCCAGCTTATTTCACTTAACATAATGTTCTCAAGGTTCATCCATGGTGTAGCATGTATCAGAATTTTATTCCTTTTTAAGGCTGAATAATATTCCATTGTACATATACATAAGATTTTGTTTATTCATTCATCTGTTGATGGATATTCAGTGGTTTTTACCTTTTGGCTATTGTGAATAATGCTGCAATGAACATTGGTGTACAAGTATCTTTTTAAGTCCCTGCTTTTACTTCTTTAGGATATTTTCCTAGAAATAGAATTGCTGGATGATATGGCAACTCTGTTTAACTTTTTGAGAAACTGCCAAACTGTTGTCCGCAGCAGCTGTACCATTTTACACTTTTACCAGCAGTATACAGGGTTCCAGTTTCTTTTTTCTTTTTGCGGGGGAGGAAGATTGTCCCTGAGCTAACGTCCATTGCCAGTCTTTCTTTTTTGCTTGAGGAAGATTGTCCCTGAGCTTACATCTGTGCCAGTCGTCTTCTATTTTGTATGTGGGATGCTACCACAGCATGACTTGATGAGCGGTGCATAGGTTTGCACCCAGGATCCAAACCCACAAATCCTGGGCCGCTGAAGTGGAGCGCCAAATTTAACCACTATGCCACTGGGCTGGCCCCACAAGGGTTCCAGTTTCTCCGCATTCTTGCCAACACTTGTTATTATTTTCCTTTTTTTTAATGTAATAGCCATCCTAATGAGTGTGAAGTAGTATCTCATTGTGGTTTCAATTTGCATTTCCCTGATGATTAACGATGTTGAGCATCTTTTCATGTGTTTATTGGCCATTTGTGTATTTTCTTTGATGAATGTCTATTCAGATCCTTTGCTTATTTTTTAGTTGGGTTATTTGTCTTGTAATTGTTGAGTTGTAAGCATTATTTATATATTCTGGATACCAGTCTCTTACCAGAGATACAATTTGCAGATATTTTCTTCTGTTCTGTTGGTTGTCTTTTCACTTCCTTGATAGTGTCCTTTGAAACACAAAAGTTTTTAATTTTGATGAAGTCCAGTTTATCTTTCTTTGGTTGCTTGTGATTTTGATGTCATATCTGTGAAACCATGTATAAAGTATAAACTGTTTATAATTGTAGCACTTATGTTTAGATCTTTGATCCATTTTGAGTTAATTTTTGTATATGGTATGAGGTAGAGTTCTAACTCCATCCTTTGCATGTGGAAATCCAGTTGTCTCAGCACTGTCTGTTGAAGAGAATATTATTTCCCCATTGAATTTTCTTGGCATCCTTGTCAAATCAATTGCCCACAAAAGCCCAATTGTATGGGTTTATTTCTAGACTTTCAGTTCTCTTCCATTGATCTACATGTCTATTTTTATGCCTGTGTATGCCCTTTAAATCTTCTGACTTTAGAATCATGTGAATATATTAATTCAAAAATAATAAAAATTTAAAATAATCGTTAGCTATGGCCAAAATTTGCTCTTTTAATTTCTCTCCAATTTGCAATTTCAGGAAAGTGTGCTGTGTTGTCATTCAAGGACTTCCTCTCCTGCAGGCCAACTGAAATACCAGAAAATGACATTCTGCTTTGTGAGAGCCGCTATAATGAGAGTGACAAGCAGATGAAAAAATTCAAGGGACTGAAGAGGTTTTCACTGTCTGCTAAAGTGGTAGATGATGAAATTTATTACTTCAGGTAAAGCTTGAAAAACTAAGGAAGAAAGAGCTTTTAATAGTAACACTAATATCAAAATAGTGTAGTCCAGAGTGTTTTTTTGTTTGGTTTTTTATTAGGTCTTAAACTAGAGCCGTATACATTTCAAATAGGAAATATTAATTAATTCAGTTAAAGATTAAAGGAAAATCCTCATAATCTACTGAGATGTGGTAACTGCTGTAATGGTGCCCTTGGCATAGACTCCAGTAATTGTAATGTGGAGGCAGAAATCCATGGTCCTGGTTCACAGCCTGTCTGTTAAGAGATTGTACAGTTTCTCAGATTATGAAAATTCTGCCTATATATAGGCAACTAGATCCCAACTTTGGACCCAGTGCTTTTGTCTTTTTCAGCAAAATCTTTTAAAAACAAGCATCTATAAGTAGACGTGACTTTATAAATACACATTTAAGTTCTTTCCCTTGCTGACTTAGAGTATACACTGCACATTGCAGGAAGTCATTTCGAGCTATTAAGGCAGAACATTTGCTTTCTGACCAATCCTGGAGTAGTGTTAGGTGATTTTTTTTTTTTTTAATGTCACTTCTTTTAGAAAACCAATTGTTCCTCAGAAGGAGCCATCACCTTTGTTGGAAAAGAAGATCCAGTTGCTAGAAGCTAAATTTGCTGAGTTGGAAGGTGGAGATGATGATATTGAAGAGATGGGAGAAGAGGATAGTGAGGTCATTGAGCCTCCTTCTCTACCTCAACTTCAGACTCCCCTGGCCAGTGAGCTGGATCTCATGCCCTACACACCCCCACAGGTGAAGGTGGCAAGTTCCTGTTACTTGTCGTATTCCCAGCATTGATTTGCAGCAGACGCAAACCAGAGTAAGGAGGCATCCAGCCCCTATATATATGAGCTTTAACCCAGAATTCTGCAGGAAGATTTTTTTCTTTCTTGATGCCATTAATAGTTTAAAATTTAACATCTTCTTTCAAATTTCATAGATAGCTCTTAAAATGGCAAGTGTAGTTAGAAAGCTCTCCTTGTCTCATGTAGAAGAAAAGCAATGAGGAATGGCATCATCCTGTTATTCTGGCTTTTATTGTTCATATCTTTTTTAGTCTTAGGACCTCATCTTTTGATTGAGGTGATTCTTGTTGGTATTTTTTTCTCATTCAGAATTTTCTTAAGACTTAATTGTGAGGTCACCATTACAGATTGCAGTCATGGAATTCAGCGAAACTTTCATTTATTTCTTAAATGGTAAGAGGCAAGGAAGAGCTGTGTTTTGACCAAGAAAATGGCCAGCTATAAACTGAACGTGTCTATAAAACAGTAACTGTTGAATCACATGTTCCTGGTTTCCAGAAACTTTGAGCAATTAATCAAATGCAATGTTCTGATCCACTATAAGAGCTTTCTGTCTTACAGTCTACCCCAAAGTCTGCCAAAGGCAGTGCAAAGAAGGAAGGCTCCAAACGGAAAATCAACATGAGTGGCTACATCCTGTTCAGCAGTGAGATGAGAGCTGTGATTAAGGCCCAGCACCCAGACTACTCTTTTGGGGAGCTTAGCCGATTGGTGGGGACAGAGTGGAGAAACCTTGAGACAGCCAAGAAAGCAGAATATGAAGGTAAATAGACACTAGGCACAACTGTCTCTGCTTTCTAAGCAAGGGGGTGTTTTTAGGAATGCACGTGCATAAGTAGGTTTTACTCTCTTGTTCTTACCACTTGCACATGACCTTTGTGTTGAGGACTGTCTCAGATGGCTCCCATCCAGCAGTTTAAATGCCAGCCTTGACCTGACTGAGCAAGCACTGCCCCTGACTTGGCCTCTGATCCTGGTGTGTTTTTTTCCCCAAAATTTCTCAAACAAATATCTTACTATTAAAAATTGCATGATTTTCTTCTTTCATTGAGTCTTGTAAACACATGTGTGTGGAGCTACGGAATGATTGTACAAGGGTGTTAAATATAATTTTGGTTAAAATTCATCAGAAAGGAGGTTTTCAAAATTAGTGATCTTCTGTTACGGCTCTTGATAAGCCATATGGTTAAACTCCAGGCTGAGGCTTGGCTAAAGCGCTTGGTTTCCTAGGCCAGCCCTGGCCTGTGCTGTGTCTGCATTCATGGCTACTTTTAAGGCACCTGGGGTCTCTCTGATAAAGCTCAACTGCCTTCATTTTCCTTTTACTCTATAAGTAAATCATTTGGGGCCATGAGCTATCATTCAGTGATTTGGTGGTTCTTAGCCATTAGGGACAAATACTTGAGAGAGATTTTTGTTTGTTAATATGAGGCATGGCTTTAATAAAGTGAGTAGTAAACATTAGATTAGGCAGAACTATTGCCCTTGGAGCTGTTTTTTTTCCATTTGGAATTGTATGTCGTCATTCGTTTTGCTAGTCTAGAGCCATCTCTCAATGGTTGACACAGTGGTCAGCCATTACTCTTCTTGGCCAGGTCCAAATCCATTATTTTTCAGCAAACATAAATTAATTGTTAAGGCTACCTGCTTTAGTAAAGTTTATGGAGTTTCCAAAGAAACTCTTTAAAAAAAGCATTTTATTCCTTTCATTTATTACATTGATTGATTATTATAAAATTATGGCAGGCTTCCCCAAGGATCTTCTGCAGAACCCTAATCCTACAAGATTCTCAGCTAAAAAACATTTGTGGCAAAACCAGTTTGAGAAGCACTCCAAACACTTTATCTCTTGGAAACTTACAGTGCTTATTCTCATATTGAAGTCTTTAGGACATACAGTAAAGAGCCTATTTTTTTCACCTGGCATTTTCTGAAACTTGACAGAGTATTCATGTAATACCTGTTAATAAACTAATATTTTGCAGAACATTCTTTGAGTAACCCTAGTCAGTTCCATAAGAACCTAGAACTTTGGAAAGCTTTGATATTTCTGACCTTAGTGAAAGTTAAGACCAAATATATCAGTCAGTTGGACTAGTATTGGAAATGAAGCTCACATGGGTGTAAAGCCTGATCCAGGGCAAGTGAAGCCAGTACTGTGTGGCTGGGTTATTTAGAGTGTGAACAAGACAGAGAAATGTGTCTGGAGATAAAATAAAAGTAAAAATACTGGGGCAGGGCTGAAGAGAGGGAGAAATCATGGTTTCTGGAAAATTCTTCCAGATTCAAAGGGGAGTCTAAAATTCAGTGAGAACCAAGTGAGAGTAAGTTATGTGACTCAGCAATATCTGCCTGAGACACAAAATCTGAACTTTTGGTATTCGTACCCATTGAATGCCAAACCCAAAGTTTGGAGTTTAGCTGGTGTCATTTAATAATTCTCTTTTCTAAGACAGCCCAATTGGACTCCTCCTAGAAGAAGCCAATAGGTAGCCAGTCCAATATTTGATCCTTAGGTTTGGATTTTTCTTTTTTTGACTTCCTTTTTTTGCTCTCCCATTTTACTCTGTCATTTGTGTAATGAAAATACTAGAATTTAATGTGGGGGTTTAGGTCATCGATTTTTTTTACTGCTAGCTCAAGAAAGTAGGTTGTTCAAGTGGCATTTGTCCCTCACGCTCATTGTACAGAGGATCTGTAAACTGGGACAGTGTTAGTGAAGGACGACAAATCTATGCAGGCAACTCTGTCGCAGCTAAGGAAGCTTTGACTTGCTTGACTTCCACATTCTTACACTAAAGGAGGACTGGAGCTGTTGCTTCTTGATTCTCTTCAAAGCCATGTGACTGAGTTATTTACCCCTCCTTAGATCAGCCCGCCACAGCCTTTTGAATTCCATGTTGGAGGGTTAATGTGTGGCAGTGAGTGTGATACCAGGAGTCAGGGCCACAGCTTGCTGGTTCTCTCTGTATCTTTGGACAAGTCACTACCTGTCTCCGAGGCTCAGTTTGCCCATGTGAAGAGTGGGGAGGATTTCCTATTTATGAATGGTGAAGCAAAATAAACCCTGTATTGTGAGAGCTTTGGGAATACACATTTATAGAGTTCTCTAGTAAGGGTCCAGCCTGCTAGCTCCCAAAAAGACTGAGAATGTTATTGTTGGGGCTCCTGGCTGTGGAGATCCAGACAGAGTAGCTCAAAGGAGTAAGGGGTGTAGCAGGGTGTGTTCCACAGCCCAGAACTGGCACAAACAAATGCTCCTCTTGCATTTTGGATCAAATAAGAGTGAATTCTTGAACTTTTGCTGATTTGGGTTGATTTACGGTCAGTATTGAACTGCTCAGCTTCAGGAAACCTGGCTCTGTCAGTATATTGTCCTTTGCTTCCTATGTGTATATATAATTCCCTGCTTATGATGACTGTAGCTTGGAGTATCATGTATTTTTTTCCCTTGGGGTTTATTAAACATGACTTCTTTGCTTCGTTAGAATGTAGAAATTAGCATTTATTTTCCCTAAAACCTTGTAGAGGCAGTAAGCTACTTTTCCCTTACAGAGTTAATTTTCTTCAGCTGCTAAACCCCATGACACTAATGACGAGAGTCCTCAAATCTAGTAAAATTGGGTGCAAGGAATCAGGAAAGTATAGTAAGTAACAATTGTGCCAAAAATTATAATGGGCCATGGAATTGCTTCATGTTGAAATTATAAGTAATTTGTAATGCTATTAATACTAGAATAATGGTAGTGCTTCTCATCTTCAGGGTGCCTTGTGAGATTAACCACGTTGGTTACGCTGGTGACGTGTTTAAATAAAACCTGTGCTTTCTGAATGTGTGTTGCAGTCTTAACATTCTTGAAATCTTTGCAGACCAGTTCTCAAGATGGGATAGGAAAGCTGGACTCTAGGTTACCAAGTGAAATCGGCCCGACTCCTCCTGTGTTGAGACTAGTCATCTACTGTTCCTTCCATTGAGACAGAACTGTTGCCTGTGTTTTTACTAGTCCTGTTGAATGCAATGGATGGTATTTTGAATTCCTGGGTTAAAAACAGAATTGAAAATCTGAAATGCCTTTACAGAGCGGGCAGCTAAAGTTGCTGAGCAGCAGGAGAGAGAGCGAGCAGCACAGCAACAGCAGCCGAGTGCTTCTCCCCGAGCAGGCACCCCTGTGGGGGCTCTCATGGGGGTGGTGCCACCACCAACACCAATGGGGATGCTCAATCAGCAGTTGACACCTGTTGCAGGTAAAAACAGGAGCTAAGACCATTTTTTTCCACTTTTAAGAAATTCCTTCATTTTTTTTTTCTCCAATGAGGAGTAGGCCACAGTCTCTAGCCTTTTCTCATGACAGAGTCAAAGTTTGAAGTCATCCATGTCGTCCTTATATCGCCTTTCCCATATGGGCAATGCCTCCCCTCTGCCCCAGAAATGGGCCCTGGGCCCAGCCCTGGGAATCAGTAGGGAGCAGCTCTTCCCTGGCTGTGGGCATGGTCTGGCGATATTCTCCACCCCAGACTGCTCTTGATAGAGCGTTATAGCAGAAAATATAAATAGACCCTGAATTCTGTTCTAGATGGACTTACAAGAGAAAACATAAAACTAGTCTTTAGCTGATGTTGATTTTCCCGTCTCATTCCAGTATTCAGTTTGTCTTGTTCTACTGCAGCCGTCCTTAAAAGACTGACCATTTAAAAGGATTTTTGACAATGAATTGTAAATCCTTTCTTGGTCACCAATGTGCATGACTGCTAAGTGGAATACAAAATCCTTATTCAATTCATTGTGCCCACTCTGTAATGCTTTTCTATTTGATTACATTAAACTGCATTTTCTGTTAGTATCCCAGTCACATATTTTTAAAAAAAGAAAAGAAAATGATGAATGTGGTTTGCTTGTGTGTGTTGTCTCTGGTTCTGGTAGCCATAGCAAATTTGGCCATTCTTAAATTGAATATCCTCGTCTGACATGTCTCCAGTGAGAAGCCTGCAGACCACTTCTCAGGTCCCTCCTTCGTGATCTCTCTAAGCCTGGTGAGGTCCATACAAGCCACCGGTGTTTGTTCTTAAGCAAGCAGTCTGGCCTCTTTTTGCTAGAAGTCCAAGACAGTGTTGTTCAAAGCAGGCTCATTGGGATGCCGTTTTTGTTTTTGCTTTTTTTGTATTTGCTTTTTAAGGAAGAGTAGCATAGGATAAGTTTTCCATTGTCGCTCCTACCTTTTGTGATGGCAAGTTCTCAAATGCACTATCGCTGACCTCAGCAGTTGCACTCGCCAAAGCACATCTGAATCATGGCTTTTCAGTACTTTCAGTGTAACTGATGTTGATCTAACAAATCTCATAATCGCCTGCTCTATTCCATGGCCCATTTTGGTTAATGGGGTTCCAGAGGTTTTTAGAAATCAGGCCTTGAACATGGGGACTTTGAAAGTTAGAATTCCCTCATTGACATCCTGTTTTGTTCTATCTGATGTGTGATATTGTAGCATTGTGCCCTTGACTAAAAAGCCCAGGGACATGTTAACAAAGTGAATTCAAACAGCTAAAAACATTTTTAAAAAAACAGCAGCTGCAGCATTTTAGCTCCCTGTTGGGAAATAAAATCATAGAGCTCTGATGGGAGAGGAGGGTGGGGCCCCCTTCTAGAAAGCCCCTGCTCCATTATTAAGTGCGTGCTGTCCAGACTTCTGGGCCATGGGAGTGAAGGGCAAGCATTGTTTACAGTAACCAGTCTTTGGTCCACAGTGGGAACTTTGCAGATAAGAGGGTGATTTTTTCATGTGTTTACAGGTTACATAGGGCCTAAGTCTTTTAGCCTTGTTGCTGTCTGAGACCAGCTTTGCTTACAAGCATTGAAGCTCATTTGAACACATGTGACTGGGATAATAAATGCCAAAGTACAGTTTAATGAAGACAAGTGTCATGTCTTTCAGGTCTTAATTTCTTCACCTACAGCCCATGAAGGCTGCGTTCAGATGGGCTTTTGTAATTGAAAGCAAAGCCTCCTAACATTCTTGAATTGCCACCTACTTATCTCTAAAAGCTGTATCTGGTGGTGTGGTTAAAAGGCAGTTTGGTAGCAGTGGATCTCCTCATGTTTAAGATGATGGTGTCTGTTGAAAAGTAGTTTTTACTCTCTGAATTCTCATTTTTTAAAAATGAAACTCAGGGCCGGCTCCATGGCTGAGTGGTTAAAGTTCCGCACGCTCCAGTTTGGTGGCATGGGTTCGCAGGTTCGGATCCTGGGCACGGACCTACTCCACTCATCAGCCAGGCTGTGGAGGCATCCCACATTCTAAAAATAAAATGGAGGAAGATGGGCACAGATGTTAGCTCAGGGCTGGCCTTCCTCGTGAGCAAAAAAAAGAGGAAGATTGGCAATGGATGTTAGCTCGGGGTGAATCTTCCTCACCAAAAAAAGAAAAAGAGTGAAAATGAAACTCATAATCCTTTTTCATGTATAGAGGTATTATTTAAAATTTGTTTTATTGGTTTGTATAAGTTTTTCAGTCAGCTTCGATATGACTGATGAAGCAGGCTGAATCAATCTCAGAAATTTCAGTAGTATTATAGCTTTAAAAGACTAAACTTTTATAAATAAATACCTTTTAAATAATTCTTCAGGGACAATCAAAGAGTGAAATTCTCAGAATCTAGAGTTTTCCACTGTTTCCCAGAGTCCCTCTACAAAGGGTATGTTATGAAAATGACATGTGGCACCAGTCCCACCACCCTGCCTTTGTGCGAGAAGCTGTGACCAAAGATGATTGCATTTGGGGGGAGCCTTGTGTTTATTCATTGTGATCATTTCAAATCCAAGAAAAGTCAAGTTGTTTTTCTTGCTTAAAAAAAACTGTTTTATGGTTTTAAAGGTCTTTTGATAGGTGAGTCTTTGACATTTTGAAATTACTTTCTTCCTTTCACTCCTTTTGCCAGAAATACTTGTTTCTTGAAACTCTTCCCTAGCCAGCAGAAAATATTTTGTGTTGTGAAGATGCACTTTGAAAATAAAGGAATAAAAGCCTCTGTTCACAGAAATTCTGTATCTCATGAAATATTCCCTGTTAACTGAAGGTTTATATGAGGACATTTGTGAGCTTGGAGACAATGATAACAATTGGCATTTTCTCATGTCAGCAGAGCCTGATTCTCCAGCCGTTTCTCCTAAGGTCTACATGCAGACTACTGAGTGACCTGGGCTTAGGTTGGCTGGGAGGGTTAAGGTTTCTCTTTATTTTATCGTGTTTTGAGATCTAAAGATGAAACATCATTCATTATGATGGCTTTTAGCTGATTCCCAGCTTAAGCCCAAGCATCATCCATTCTTACTAGCAGTGGTAGGGCTAGCAGGGAGGAGGAGTGGATGTAGAAGTCTTGAAAAATTTTTGCCTTCCTCCCCCAAGCTGGAGAACCATGCTTTCTGATCAGGACTGTGCGCCTCATTTCCCTCCATTCCAGTTTCCCCTCATGTGTACCCACAACAGGCATATGAATGTGGGCAGAGTGGAATGATGGGATTTATACTGTGTAATTAGAATCACAGTCAACAGAACTGGTCACTCTGTTTGAACAGCTTGCAATATTCATGACCTTGGGAAGGCTTTTAACTGGAACTTCTTTATTATTCTTTAACTGAAAACATGCAGCATATTTATCCCAGGGAAGATAACTACAAATAATAATATACTAAGTACTAATTCATCCAGAAATGTTGGGTTTCATATTTGTAACTTTTTATTTTGTTCATTATTGCAACAAAATAATTGCACTAATTGCCGTTATATCATGCAGTACTAAGGGCGCTTTATTCATTGGTAGTGCATGTGGGGGGTTTGTTATTACTTAGCTCATGTTGCATGTTAATGATGCATGTCTGAAATTTGTTGTGTCCTTCAAGGCATGATGGGTGGCTATCCGCCAGGCCTTCCACCTTTGCAGGGCCCAGTTGATGGCCTTGTTAGCATGGGCAGCATGCAGCCACTTCACCCTGGGGGGCCTCCACCCCACCATCTTCCGCCAGGTGTGCCTGGCCTCCCGGGCATCCCACCACCGGGTAAGAACTTCATGCTCATTCACTCATTAATCTCATCTTCATATTCTCTTTTTCCTCCCTCAGCCAGTTGTTCCAGGAGTTACCTGCTGCCCATTGTGGGCAGGCCTTCCTCCCTTACTGAGAATACCAGAGATGTCAGGGGTATCAACACATAGCAGCAGGGCCTTCCCTGTGTGTTGAGCAGGTGGCTCAGCAGCTGTGCCCTTGGGCACCTGGTGGCCTAGCAGCAGCACAGAACACATGGCAGAGATCAGACTCAGCAGACCATGGTGCAGAAGGCATACTCTAAAATCACTCAGATAATTTGACATGTGCTCAAAAAGTCAAACATAGCCCAGATGCCCTCTTCATCAGTGAATTAAGTTTGCCAATTTGCTCCATCTCCTGCTTCTCAAACAGCCCTTTTAAAGGAATTGCAGAATTGCTAATGTAGAACTCTTCAGAACTCCTTCAGTCGATCCTTCTAGGAACAAAAAGGAGGGAGGGAGGGAATTTGCACTGAACGAGTTTTCTGTATCTGAGTCCCCTAGGAAGCATGACATAACATTTTAAAGAACAGCGTAGCCCACCCTACTAACTGTACACACTGGTTTGTCTGTCAACAGAAGCTGAGAAGTTAATTCATATGGAAACTTACAAATGGAGTCTAGAAATAGCTACAGTTTTACTTTATAATTAATTAGCAAATTGAAAGATTATGAAAGGAAAATCACAAGTTCCCATTTAATTGCCATCATATGCAAAAGAACTGACCCTTAGCTATAATCTAGTTGGAAGGAATGTGATCTTAAGGTGACTTGGAGTAGCACTTCATCCATTATCTAAAATATCAGATAAAGGGCCAACCCAGATGATAAAATGTAGAAATGTTAAATTTGGTTACACCAGTATTAGACCTACCAATCAGAGGGTATACAGAGTTCCAAACAATGCTTCAGAGGGTGTACCCAGCAGTGTGCAGAGTGAGTGAACCCGGTGGCTTGGCCTAGAGCCTCCAGCTGCCCTCTTTGTGAGTATTGCTTAGAGAATAGCCGTAACTCCAAGAAGTGTTTGATCCAGAAGTACCCAGAGGAAGAAATGTTTGTGGGAGTGGGTGCTTCGTTATCGAAATGGTGGCCTGTGTGTGAGTTGCTGTTACAACAGGAGTCAGTCATAAAATGGTTGGGTACCCATGTGGCAGGTAGAATTGACCTTAATTCTATGCCTTCCACCTTGTTATAGGGTATCTGACTGAGTCAGTCAGACCAGGTCAGAGTTGACTTCTAGGTGCATGTGGCACTCAGTGGGAGCCACATCTAAGGCCAGTACCCTCTAGGTAGCAGATATCTTTTGGTGGGTGTTGGGACTTAGCTGTCTCCCTTTCCCCATTCTTCAGATTCCAAATTGCACTTGAAGGAAGCACAACAGACCTGATTATAGTCAGGGAGACAGGGAAGAGCCCTTCTTAGTGCGTACACATGCACACGTCTCATCGGGCTTTGAGGAGAGGAGAATTCAGGGAGCTCCTCTGGTGACTCAGTCTGCATTCTCGCTGGCTGCCCCCTGGCATGGCATTTGTAAACAGAGGAAGCAGAGAGGGTTGCTGATTTGTTTGTGCTACCCTGCAAAGATTAATACAGTCAGCTCAGGGAAGCCCACTATGTTGTGGAATCTAAGGTGGGTGAGTGTCCTTGTGGGGGCAGAGGTTAATAATATGTTGCTTGAGTAGCAGCTTACCCACCACAACCTCTTCATTCATTCTCAAATAATCATTAGGATCCTACTATGGTGATCCAGGTACCCTTCTTTCTGGGTACTTAGAATATAAAAATCTCTGCCTTGTAACCAGAAAGCTTGTTTTTACTTATTTTCTCTCTAGCAAATGTCTAATACTTCCTGGAAATGGCATTTAGCAATTCTGAACCTTAGAATAGTGGGCTGGTCCTGCCTAGTCAAAATATCAACATTTTGAATCCAGAGAAACTATAGAATATGAAGTTAGCTCCTCTTGATCCTTCTCTGCAGCCAGCAGGACTTGTTTAAGGTTTAAACAACAGCTCACCAGGGTTTTGGTTGTAGTTTGTTAGTTTTTAATAAACTGGGTCCCTTGCCTATTTCTGTGTTTTATGGAAATGGTAAATGAATGGTCCTGAGATTAAAATAGCCCCAGACACTAAATTTAGGACCTCTCATTATTATCAGCTAGTACCTATGAGACAGAAATTGCTTGTGAGGAGTCACCAAGGGAAGTTTAGGAAATTATTACCAGATGTATAGTACAAATATAGTAGGACCATGAAATCTTTCTCTTTCCGTTTGTCATTTTGCATTTGAAGCAACAAAACTGCTCTGCTTCCAGATAATCCCTTTTCAAAGTGCTTCTCTATCAGATGAAAGTGTCCTCTCTCATTAGTGACTCCAGTTAGAACCATAGGTTCTGGTAGACTGTGAGGGAACAGCAAGGATATGTTTCCATAAAGCTCATTTAACTGTGCATTTGCACAACCTCTTCTTTTTGTCCCTAGTGTCCTAGCACACTGCTGAGCCTGATTGCAATACTGTTACTGCTGAAATTAAACACAGGCTTCAGTTGCAGGAAAATGTGTTGTCAGAAGAAAAATACCTTGAAAATAGTGGCGTGTTTCGATGATAGCTTCTTAGAGAAATACTAGAATTTATTGCAGGGTTCAAATCATTTCTAAACCATGAATAATTAATGTACAATTGACAAGTTGTACTAGCATTGTACTTAAAGTACCTAGAAAACAGAAGAATAGGAATTTTCTATTTGAATGAAACATCTTGTTTTGTGTGCTTAGGGTTCCTATCCACAAAGACTCAAGGGCAGAGAGCCATAGGTTTGCATTATATGGCATCATTTCTTATCAGACAGTAGTTTTTCAGTTATCTAAACCCAGAACCTCTAATTGTACCATTGCATTCTGAATTATAGGTGTGATGAACCAAGGAGTGGCCCCTATGGTAGGGACTCCAGCACCAGGTGGAAGTCCATATGGACAGCAGGTGAGCCTTCCAGTTGGATTTTCTAGGACTTGACAGAATTCAAGTTATACTCTTTCTCAGCATGTGCTGAGTATTTCTTTTCCCTCACCATGGGGTCTGTGCTCTTTCAGGTAGGAGTTTTGGGGCCTCCAGGGCAACAGGCACCACCTCCATATCCTGGCCCACATCCACCAGGCCCCCCTGTCATACAGCAGCCAACAACACCCATGTTTGTGGCTCCCCCACCGAAGACGCAACGGCTTCTCCACTCAGAGGCCTACCTGAAATACATTGAAGGACTCAGTGCTGAGTCCAACAGCATTAGCAAGTGGGACCAGACCCTGGCAGGTAAGAAGAGTCCTTCTCAATAAGCCTTTGAGAAATCCACAGTTCCTCAAAGTCCACTCACTGCTATTGGCATATTTATTATAGGATAGATATCCATTTTTCTTACACAAGTAAGATAAATCATACATTTAATAGAAGGGTTAGGAGCTTCTTTGTTCACGTCACACATTGAAAATGGTTTTTTGTTGAATTTCAGAGCTTAGTTTTGTCATAAACATCACTGCCATCTTTTTTAAGTATATTCTGAATTTGTTCAATTATTTTTCAGGCAGTTGGGCATTAGCACAGATGCATTTGGGTAATTTCACCTCAATTTTGAAAAAAAGGAAAATATTGGAAATCATATTTCTATTAACTTATCAAGTTATTCATTTAGTTCACTAGACTTAATGTATTTTCAGTACATACTGAAATAACTTGCCTAGTTTCTGGAAAGAAATTTGGAAGTTTCTACTCATTCTTCATTTAGAAACCAAATTTGATAATTTAATTTCTTTTAAGGGTAGTAGGTATGCTTTCCCTTTCTTCACATTTACCTTTTTTTAAGACTGGCACCTGAGCTAACATCTGTTGCCAATCTTCTTTTTTTTTTTTTCCTTCTTCTCCCCAAAGCCCCCCAGTGCATAGTTGTATATTCTAGTTGTAGGTCCTTCTGGCTCTGCTATGGGGGCACCACCTCAGCATGGCCTGATGAGTACTGCTAGGTCTGCACCCAGGATCCAAACTGGCAAAACCCTGGGCCGCCGAAGTGGAGCGTGTGAACTTAACCACTCGGCCATGGGGCCGGCCCTTTTTAGGAGTTTTTGTTAAAATTGATGCAATTATTAAATATCAGGAGTGCCTACAACAAAATATTAATGATGAGATCTTTTAGGTGTTTGTGCAACTCTTGTGTTCCCATTCTAGTAGAGAATTATATTGTGCAGCTCTTTTGTGAAGTCATTATTATAAATTAGATAATTTCTAAAATACAAAGCATAAAACAACGAGACATCCTTGGCTAGGTGGTTTCATGCCTAAGTGAAGTAGTTTTCTAAAAACCAAGATGCCTAATAAAATGGCATAAGAAATTTGCTTAGAAATATTCTGTAGAGTTAAAATTTATAATATTCAATAAATAATAAGTGTTTTATGTTTTAATAAATCTATCAGACCTTAGGACTGAGGGAAAATTTCTTACCTTAAAATTCCTGTTTATATTTTTCCGTCTGCACTTCAATTTTCAGCTCGAAGACGTGATGTCCATTTGTCAAAAGAACAGGAGAGCCGCCTACCCTCTCACTGGCTGAAAAGTAAAGGGGCCCACACTACTATGGCCGATGCCCTCTGGCGCCTTCGGGATTTGATGCTCCGAGACACCCTCAACATTCGCCAAGCATACAATCTAGAAAACCTTTAATCACATCAATTACGTTTCTTTTATAGAAGCATAAAGAGTTTTGTGGAACAGTAGCCATTTTAGTTACTGGGGGTGGGGGGAGGAACAAAGGATGATAATTTTTATTGCATTTTACTGTACATCACAAGGCCATTTTTATATAAGGACACTTTTAATAAGCTATTTCAATTTGTTTTTGTTATATTAAGTTGACTTTATCAAATACACAAAGATTTTTTTGCATATGTTTCCTTCGTTTAAAACCAGTTTCATAATTGGTTGTATATGTAGACTTGGAGTTTTATCTTTTTACTTGTTGCCATGGAACTGAAACCATCAAAGGTTTTGTCTTGGCTTGGGGTTTTTGTTTTTTGTTTTTGGGGTTTTTTTTTTTATAAAAGAAAAAACAAAATGAAAAAAAATATACACACACACACGAGTTTACAGATGAGTTTAAGTTGACAGTGAAATGTGAAGTTGGTCCTAGTTTACATCTCAGAGAGGGGTGTGTTCTTGTGTCTGTTTCATGTGCCTGAATGTCTTAAGCCACTTTCGCAAAACTGTTTCTTACAGGTGAAGTGAAGGTTGTTATTTAGGTTATGGATGTTTGGCAGACATGGCACATTGCTCTATTAACTCAGAAGCTTGCTCCAGAAATCTGAAATCAGTGCTGTGCATCCTTCTGCAGCTAGTACATCTCCTGGACACCTGGAGGGAAAGATCACTTTTTCTGTGCTGAGTTAGATACCTATGGTGTCAGTTATTTTTGCAGAACACGTGCACAACCCTAAGTTATATTTAGTCTTGGCAGGTAAGTTTGAGGGTACTTTTGATCTATTTATAATGAATTCACAATTTATGCCTATATATTAGATGATTTAAAATTTTGAATCTCTTACATTGGGAAACATTGAAGTTCATCTTGAAGAAAGCATTGAGGTGTGCAAGGACGTAATTTATTTTTAAACATAACACCTAACCCAACATAGGGAGGGGAGTGCATAACAATATATGAGCTGTGTCAGAAGCATAATTATAAAAGGGTACAGTGCCTGCCTATGCAAATATGTTTTAGTATTTTTTATTTCCTCTTCAGATGTGGCATTTTTTTCTTCTAAGTTAAAGTTGTAATTCTTAACCAGAAATTTAAGACTTTTTGAAGTATTTTTTAAATTTAGCTTGTGCTTTTGAATTTCAGGAGAAAGGAATCATAATTTTAAAAAATGCTCACTAAAAAGACTATTACAGATCCCAAACACTTGGGTTTGATGACCCTGTTTCTCCATATGACCCTAGAATAATCATTTGGAGGGCAGTGTATGATGCTCAGATAAGTGGAAAGCGTCAAACACGGAACAGCGTTTCACTTGGCATTTTTGAAACCTGCTTTATTGCAACAAGATGGTTGCCATCGCGGTGGAGCATCCACTTCTGTTTGCAAGTTGAGAGAGTGACTCTCAGAGGATGCTTTTTTCTTTTAATCTGGAATGAATCAATACCCAGGTATTTAATTACCATTCTTACTAAATCATGTGGACAAAAGAGTGTAGAACGGAAAAAAAGTCTCTTGTATCAGATATGTTAAATACAGGAGGCCCTTGTAACTTAATTGCCTGTAGTCAACCACTGGATCTCAATTTGCATCAAGTATTTTAAATAATTCTGAATTTTAAAAAAATGTATTACAGTAGTATGTCAGTACCTTATTGTCAAACTGAATCAGATAAAGAAAACTTCATTTCCTGGTTATTTGGGCCATTGAATCATCATGAACTGTATAATACAATCAGATTATTTTATTTCTAGACATCCTTGAATTACACCAAAGAACAATTTTGGTTAAGTTATTTATTTATTTCATGCACCCATTTTATTTCCCTTTTTAAGGTCTGGATGAGACTTCTTTGGGAAGCCTCTAAAAACTCTCCACTGTGGGCTATGTGGGGCATTAGAAGCCAGAGCACTCCTCCTCCAGGCTCCTTCCCAGGGTTTGGAGGTGCTGTAGGGACCATAGATCCAGCAAGGGGCTTCCCTAAGGCAGTGCAGAGCCCGGCCAGGGGGCCACTTGGCAGGCCCTAATTAAGTTTAAAAAAAAAAAAAAAAAAACTATGTATTTATTTTAGAATCATGTCTTTCTGTATATTAACCTGGAGAATATCAATCAATATTTAGGATATAAGATTTGAGGTCAGCCATCTTCCAAAAAAGAAAAACCAAAAAAAAGCAAGTAAACAAAAAGTCCTGACTTAAGAAGGTACAAGTGAACTACACCTCTTTTTTCATGAGTTTTATGAACTGTAGTGATATGGCTTAGAAAGTATAAGGGCCTAAATGTTTTCAAAATGTCAGTTCACGTGGAAAAGAATTTTGTCTATGTGGGAGAAAAACCTATAGGTTTAAAATAGTATGTCAGCCAACTGATTTAAAAGGCCTTGAATTGCTTTGTTTTTGAACCCACCCTTCTCTTCTTATGAGGAATAATTGAGAGGGGACGCTTCTTTGTGTAAAATCTCCAAATTGGTGTTGTTGACTTTTGAGCTTGAACATTTTCAGACCTGATTAAAACTTGGTTTATTCTAATTTCTGTATCAAAAGAGGTTTAAGTGGTAACTAGTCTTATAACATGTATGTATCATATGTTTGTTCATCTAAAGCTTTTTAATCCAAATAAAAATGGAGTTTGCAAAGTGATTTGGATTAACCAGGTTTGGTTGTTCTGTTAAAGCTTGTGTCAGATGTTAGTTCCAAGCAGATTTCCTGCAAGCCTTGATTTTATGCTGACAGGGATACGGCTGCCAATTGAAGGGAAGAGAGCTCCTCAGGTGGAGGCAGAAGTCAGTGTCCAGACCCTGGCTGAGGGATCGGGCTGCATTAACAAAGCCGAATGTAGTCAGACGGCAGTCTGGCATGCCCCACGCCAAGCTGGCAGTCAAGGAATTCCTAACATGTCCTCAGTATGGGCAGAAAGGCAGGTTGAAGTTAAAAATGGAGAGTTACTGATGGCGGAAGGTAAGGAAAGCATGTCCTGTGTCATAAAGGAATGTAACCCATTTCAAACAGTCAGCTGTTTGTGGCCAGAAGAGACAAGCGGCCCAGGTATGTCTTTAACATCCTTATAATCTCTTAAACCATGACCACACTTTTAATAGAAAGTGTTGGTAAAAATCAACCAACTGTTTTCCTCTAATATCACTTTGCAAATCCCTGTGGTTCTGTTCTCTTAAGAGTTTAGGGATGTACAGCCATCTGTGCTCATGAGCATATTTTGAGTGATCGTTGATGTATAGTTAAACATTCCACTATGAGCAAACAAATACTGCTAAGTATTACTGTGTTCCTCTTTAGTTTAGAAGTATGCTAGGTCAGCTCAGAAAGTTCAGAACTGAACACATTAACAGAACTATTTCTATGCCCAAAATAGATGTGCTATTCACGTTTTGTGGATTGTACATAAGTGTGGCAAGAAATTCCAAATTTAGTACACGTGTGTGAAGACTAAGACCCAATACTGCTTTACTAGGAGAGAAGTTTTTTGGAAAATGCCAGAGTCCAAGTGTATACTTTTTTAAAAGCAGTTAACTCTGTGAAAAATTCAAACTTACAAAAATAGAAAGAGATTAATGTGATTAAGATAACATCAGAGGGGCCAGCCCAGTGGCACAGCAGTTGAGTTCGGACGTTCCGCTTCTCGGTGGCCTGGCGTGCGCCACTTCAGATCCCGGGTGCGGACATGGTACCTCTTGGCAAAAGCCATGCTGTGCTAGGCATCCCATGTATAAAGTAGAGGAAGATGGGCATGGATGTTAGCTCAGGGCCAGTCTTCCTCAGCAAAAAGAGGAGGATTGGCAGTAGTTAGCTCAGGGCTAATCTTCCTCAAAAAAAAAGATAACATCAGAGATATAGGCAAGACTTTCAAACTAGGACTGCTAGATGAACAAAGACAGCCCTTGCTTATTATTTACTGTGCACCTAACATAGGTACTTGCCCTCTCAGTTCAGAAGATCAAATGAAGCTATAAAGCCTGCGTTCTTTCCCCAACACTACAGTGGAAGTAGACTTCTAGCATGTCTACCAAAATTAGATTTTGGTCATTCTAGAATAAGTACTGTGATTTTTGAAATTGTTTTGCCTTTTAGTTCACACTAGAGGGCACTGCAGTTCTATAATCAGCATATAAGATTATGGTTCTTTTCACTTTAAGTTCCTTTAAATAATTGCAGTATCTGATAAGTAAGGTAGTCATATTCCTTAGCAGGAGGGTTAAAAATTTTTTCCAAGCAAAGTTGAAAAGCTTGCACCTTGGTTAAAACAGATTAGTTCTGGGGCTGGCCCGGTGGCACAGCAGTTAAGTTTGCACGTTCTGCTTCGGCGGCCCAGGGTTGCTGGTTCAGATCCCAGGTGCAGACCTATGCACCACTTGTCAAGCCATGCTGTGGCAGGCGTCCCACATAGAAAGTAGAGGAAGATGGGCACAGATGTTAGCTCAAGGCCAGTCTTCCTCAGCAAAAAGAGGAGGATTGGTGGCAGATGTTAGCTCAGGGCTAATCTTCCTCAAAAAAAAAAAAAAAAAAAAAGATTACTTCTTACTCTGTAGCATCCAAACTAATGTGCTCTGAAAGTATCAATTTAATAGAATAATTCCTATAACACTAACTTGCCTTTAAGTCAGACATTGTCCTGTCATCTTCAAAGGTTTGTTGTCCTTCAATAAATCAGCACTTTATATATTTTCAAAAAGGAGAAGAACACTAGGGAGAGCTAACACAAATTTCAGGCTAGTGATTCTTTCTAGGGGGGGCCAGGGAAGGAACCACAGCACACACACAAGTTAGCTGATGGTTTTCTTAGCATTTACAACTATTCTTTGTAAAAGGTGTGTGTGTGTTACATATTCTTTATATGTATCAAACATTACTAAATTCTCTGTATGAATCAAACATTCTAAGACTTGGGGTGGGGAGAACATATGGAATAAGGCCATATAATTGAGAGAATCATACTACAGTTTAATTTCTTATGCAGCATCACTAAGATGCCTGTGAGGTTAGATTCACCAGGAACTCTTTAGTTGACGTAGCCTTTCTCTCCCAGGTGCTGTTGGTCATCACTGGTCTTCACACTCAAGCCGTCTCTGAGCAGGTAGAGCTTTAATGAGATCTGAGTAGTCAGTGGCTATATTGAATTGGTTCTAAGATAAATGGACTAACATATTAGAAAAAAATGCCTAGAAAAATTGAGATTTGTGGCAGAGGGAGATCATTAACTTGAGGATACCCTGTGTCTTTAAGTATCTGCTTCTTTATTCATGAGCAGTAGTTAAAAATCATTTTGAAACTTAGTCTTTAATATGCTATTTTCTCGTTTGGAGATATTGAATGTAGTTATCTAAGTATGGAAAGATGCCTTTCCCTTTTCTATCAGCTGACCCAAACTTACTCTTGGTCAGATTGCAAAATCTCTCCCAATAGACTGAGCTTCTGATTTAGCTGAAGTCTATGGTTGCTTTACACTGTGAAGTTTCATTTCTTAGGGAAGGAACAGTGTCTTCATCTTTAGCAGCAAGATGAAAGCTTTATCTTCACCATAGCCAGGTGTGAAGCCTGTTGCCGGCACCCCCTCCCCGCCCCAGTCTTCATGGAGGTCCAGCCCTTGTATGTTAGTGGACCCAGGCAAGGGAAGGGGTTATTTCTGTTCACAAGAGCACTTAACATGAGTAGTGTGTGATCAGTCAGGAATTCCCACCACCCTAGCAAAATGTTTACAGATTGGTAGCTGGCAGAAATGTAATCTGTATAAATATCCTGGTTTAAATGATCTTGCAGTAGAGAGCTTTTATGTCCATGATTAAATCTGAATTCTGCAAAAAAAAAGTAGATAATCTTATCTTTTGTTGCCTAAAACAACGAACTTCACAATTCAGACTGCACTGAAAAGCATCCTGATTGATGTTTGAATTTTTTAAGAAATATTTCATGGACTAGACTCAATGGGTAGGTGTGTTTTAGGAGGAAACAGTTTTCCCACAAGTGCTGTCCAACAGTGACTTGGGAAGTATTCAAGCAGAGACAGGAAAACTAAAAATTCTTTGTAAAGGCAGTTCTGTGTAAGAACAACAGATCTGAAAAGTACATTTTTAAAGGAGTTGAAACCAGTAGTAAAATTTCATATTCACTTTATTGATTGCTGAAGTTCAGTCTCTGGTGCATCTTCCAGCCGTCTCTGATACTGTCTTTCTGAGGCTTTTCTACGGTAGACATCATCTGTATCAAACAAAAATTTTACTTTTAAGAAACCGAGGAATTAAAAATACTCATCTGTGTAATTTAACCAATAATCTAGGTCTGTCACCTATTTCTGAATCTCAACATTAATGTTTAACTCAGTGCCAAAATAAACTTAATTTAAAACAAAATGGGGCCAGCCCCAGTGGCCTAGTGCTTAAGTTCAGTGTGCTCTACTTCAGCAGCCCAGGTTCAGTTCCTGGGCACGGACCTACACCACTTGTCTGTCAGTGGCCATGCTGTGGTGGCGGTTCACATACCAAAAAAAGGAAGATTGGCAGATGTTAGCTCAGGGAAAATATTCCTCAGCAAAAAAATAAATAAAATGAGTTCAATGAGGACTATATTAATGAAGCTCTGGACTTCAGTAGCAGGGTAAGAGTCAAGGTCTTCAAAGACAGGATCATGTCTCAGCACAACTCTTAGCAATGTTGTAAGAATTTCCTCACTTCCTTTTCCCCCGTGATTTCTGTTCTCTCTGAAATATCCTTCTTAACTGAAACCTGGCCCCTGAAAGGCACTTCTTGCCCTACGGCTCTCTGCTGCTCCCTCTCCCAAACCCAGGAACTCAGGGTGGGGAAGTAAGGTCAGTTTCCTTGTTCTCAGCTGCTGCTTTTCCAGACTACTGATTCTCTACCCTCTTCCTTTGGGGCTTATGCCATTTGCCATCATCTCTGCAGTGGCACCTGCTCTCCATCACTCCCTTTCAGTCACTGGAAATGCTAGCATCTAGCTCAGGCTCCATCTTCCTAGGCAACACCATTCCCCACAGGGATGAAGCCCAGCCCCCTTCACCTCCCTGACTTCTCCAGTCAACTTCTGCCATCTACTTGCAGTGTTCCTCAAGTAATACATTCATTCTGCTCTGACCACAATCTCTACTATCTTTCTAGCCCTTCTGTCCTTGGACCTCTGCCAATTTCTTCCCCAGGTCCTTGGCCCCTGCCCAAACCAGCTGAAATTCCCTCTTTGTCAACATCAACTTCTTGACACACCTTCAAAACGCCAACTACAGATTAATCCAACTTCCTTCCTTCTTGCCTCATTCTGCTTGCTTTGCACTCTGGGGCCAACTGCTGCATCTAACTGGGTGTGCTGTGAAGCCTGACGATCCTGTTTCCTCAGCCATAACCCTGACCCACTCCCAAATGGCCATGAACTCTTTCTTCAGAAAAAAGCCATCAGTAAAGAACTCTTCCAGCTAACTTCCAAGGGCTACTCCTACCGCCCCACTCTGATCCCATCCTCTCCCACTTTCTCAGAGGCCAAGGTATCTCCAGCCTCTCTCCACCTACTCTTTCCTGATTCTCATTTGCCTCTCTTCAAGTCTCTCTTGGTCTGGAAGAGGGAGCTTACCTCCCATTCACAGTCAAACCTCCTGAACTTCCTGTCTTCCTTGATAACAGACTCCTCTGGTTTCCCTCCTGGCTTTTCTGGCCCCTCTCAGTCATCCTGAAAATGTTGGAGTTTGACTCTGATGTTCATCACCATCTGCTTGTGAACGACCCACAAACCCAGATCCATGGCCCAGATCTGCCTCCGGAGCTTCAGATCTGTATAACCATCTCCACCTCAGCACATCGAAAATGAAGCTCAGGATTGTCCTGCCTGTGTTCCCCCTGCCCCAGCGGTCCTGCCAGAAGCTTCCACTCCTCATCTCTTGAGTCTACCCAATCACCAAGCCCTACCAATACTATCTCTGGGGTGTCTCTCAACTCCACCCACTTTTTTGCCTCCCTTCTGTCCCCACTCTAGACCAGGCCACCACCTCAAACCTGGACAACCACATAGCCTAAGTGTCCCTAACAGTCTCCTCTCCACAAGAAGCTATTCTTCACATGTGTTAATTTGCTGCCACTTGGGGCCAGCCCCGTGGCTGAGTGGTTAAGATCGGACGCTCCGCTTCAGTGGCCCGGGGTTTCACCAGTTCAGATCCTGGGTGCGGACCTACAAGCCATGCTGAGGTGGCATCCCACACAGCACAATTAGAAGGACCTACAACTAGAATATACAACTATGTGCTGGGGGCTTTGGGGAGAAGAAGAAAAAGATTAGCAACAGATGTTAGCTCAGGTGGCAATATTAAAAAAAAATTGCTGCCACTTAAAACCCTTCAATCCTTTGGGACATACTCTTTGTTCTCCAGTCCATTTGTGGCCCTGCAGGCACCTCTAACCACTTCATCCCTTACTCTGCTCACTTGCTTCAGTCCCTCAAACACAGCATACTTTCACACCAAGGTCTCCATGTCTACTGTTACCGCTGGCATGAGACACTTTCAACTCCACACACCTTCCCTCATCTGGTTGACACTGACTCAATCTTCAGGTCCTACCTGACATGGTAACTCCTCCTGGAAGCCTTCCCTGCACCATCTAGTCCAATTGAGGTGCCCCACCCAAAACTCCCATGCTCCCTCCACTTTCCCCTCACAGCACTGATCACACTTAAACAATGTTTACATCTGTCTCTCCCATTAGAGCTCTTCTGGAGTAGGGGACCCTCTGCCTTGTTCATCATGTCCTCTCATCAGTGCTCATTAAATATTGATGAATGGATGAACAGAAGGTCTGAATATCTTTAGAAAGCAGTAATGTAATTTTTTTTTTTTTAATGAGGGTTAGCAACTCTCAAGTGATGCAGTGTTTCTGGAGACGGACAAAGCAGAAAGGGCCTAGGGATTGGAGAAGTCTTTCCAGAAGAGGAACTAGTTCAGCAAAGCAATGCTAGGCATTTTTTCACAGTGCTGGGCCCTGGTGCCAAGGACTCTGCCCTGTAAAGACAGTGGTAATTAGCTAAGCCGGACAGACCAGCTCCCTCCAGGGTTTGGACTGAAGAGTACAGAGAGGACTGGCCAGTTAGCAGGAGTTTCCATGAATCCTCAGGATCCCACCCCCTTCTGTGGTACTGTGAACGAGGCTGTTCTTCATGTCCAAATAATATCACAGGCATATTATCACGTGCCCTCCCCTCAAAGTGCAGGGAAGGTCTCAAGGTTGTTCGCCAATGTGCCTTTGTCGCCCCCGTTACAGGAGGACCCAAGCCGGTCCCTAGGGCCCAACGAATGACCTGCACTTGCCCTTCTGACCAGGGTAAAAGCAGCTCATCGCTCTGGGTGGAACGAACGGTCTGCAACCTAAGAATATCCTCCAGGAAAACGGGTCCCTTGCCGCCTCGTGCCTTCCTGAAATAAAACGGAGGCTGCTGCACCCCCACTTACAGAAGGTCTCCTGGCCCACGCGCACTTTAATCATGATCCACTCCATTGTTCCTCCCAGGACAAAAAAGAAGGGCAGGAACCGGTAGACGCCGAGTCGCTGCTTTCCGGGCACCCACTGCAGAACCCGCCTCACCTGGGCCCTGGAAAACATGCCCGACCGAAGTCGTGGAGAGGGGTACGGCGGAAGCAGGAGCGACGTGAGCTGCCCCAGCCCCTAGACTGGAGCGCCCGGGTGGAGCCGAGCCGTCCCGCTCGTCCTTGCCAAGGCACAAAGCCCGGGTGCCGTAGGACCCCTACCCTGCGCCCCCGCCAGGCGCGTGCAGATCTTCAGGAGCTGAGCGTTGAGCCCCAGACCCAAAGCCTGGGGCGGCTCCACCAATCAGAGTGCGGTGGGGTACGCGGATCCGCCAATCAGAATGCGGCAGAGTGCGCGTGCTCTGTGAGACCGGCCCGGCCTGAGGGGGCTGGCGCAGGCGCCTCGGCTCTAGAGGCGGGGCTCCCCAAGGGGGCGAGGCCTCCCACGTGGCTTCGGGCCGGTCCCGCCCCACGACCTCTCTGGTACAGGCTAGTGCTCAGAGTTGGCAGCCGCACCCCCTACTCTGCCACCGCCATCTTTTTTTTAAAGTCCTGATAGAAGTGATGACCCTCTCTGATGGACTAAATGTGTACTACACCATACTCTAAATGCAATCACTCAACGCTTTGCATTTATTTCAGGGTCGTGACTGGTGACTAGACTTTTAAAAATAACAGAATTTGATATGCATCATTGAAAGCTGAACTTTATCATGATCACAACAAAAGGATCTTGTGAAAAACAACTCTAAAATTAATCAAAGCTATCCTATATGGGACACTTAGCGTTATACAGGGACTTGTAGGTGCTTTTTATGCATCATCTTCTTATTCACAATAATCACAGAACCGCAGGATGGTTAAAGAGCCTGGGCTTTGTCAAAGCACATCCCTGCTCTACACAAACTCTCTTAGCTGGTCTGTGCCTCAACTCTCTAACCTACAAAACGGGGACCTTTCTCTGAAGCTTTGAGAGGATTTAGAGAGATAAATAAAGCACTTAACACAATGCCTGGAGCATAGTTACTGGTCAATTAACATTAGCTATAATACTATGATGATGATGGTTTATTGAGCCCTAGCTCTTTACATGTATTCCAGAACCTACTGAACCTCGCCCCTATTTTCATCATTTCCTTTTATAGATGGGGAACTGAGAAGTTAAGAAATTAAGCCAGGTAGAAGCGGAACTCTGACTCTAGGGACTTCACTCTCTGAGTTGCTGTGCTTGCTGAAGATGTCTATAAGGGGCTGTCACCTCATTACCTAAGGACAAAAAAACTAGGCAGTATCTTTGAGAAGGGAGACAACTATCAGACAATCTAAGAAAATCAAATGAAAACTTAGAACCAATAAGAGAGTTTGGTGATGTGGACACAAAACACACAAAAACAGGCTGGAGAAGAGAGAGAGCAAACAGGGGCCCTGTAAAGGGTCATAGGGTCTGCCGCTGAGCAGCCAGGCCAGCTGCTCAGATAACCTGCTTTCTCTTGGAAGCAACCCCACCCAACCGCCCACACACACCCTTGGTGCTCACTTTTTTCCCCCCTCTAGGGAAGATAAGCCCTGCGGCTAACATCTGTGCCAATCTTCCAATCTTCCTCCACGTTATATGTAGGTCCCAGCCACAGCATGGCTGAGGAGTGGTGTAGGTCCGCACCAGGGATCCAAACCCAGGAACCCAGATGTCCAAGCGCAGCTTGCAGAATTTAACCACTATGCTGCAACAGTCCCTTTTCTCTTGGTAGCTCTGGGGGGCTGGATGCCTCAGAGCACCCATATCCTGCCCAGACGAGGCTTACATGTGGCCAGATCTCCAGTACCCACCTAGCTCAATGTGGCCCTGGGGCTGCACAGCCACCCACCCACGGGCCCACCCTTCGGCCTCCACCCTGCACCAGCACCTGGCCCAGGGTCTGGCACAATGTAGGCCCTCAGCCAAGGTGCAATGGATATTCGAATGTACACACACCCTTAAAGGCGGAGAGGCCACCATGGGGAGCACCCCACGGAAGCAGCGTCCAGCTGATCAGCTCCCCACCGACTGGGGCCACGGGTGCAGGGTCAGCCTCCACAGAACCCAGGGCCCAGCCTGATACGCATGTGGGCTCAGAAAACGGAGCTGAGTAGAAGAAACGCGGGTGGAGAGTAGTTCCAAGAAGGAAAGAGGAATTTCGTTGGAAAGCCTGGAGACATTGCTGGAAGAGATCGCGGCATCTCAAGAGAGAGCCTGAGAGGGGAAAGCATGAAGTGGGCCGGGTCGGTGCGGCCATTTGCTGAGGTCGGAACCAAGTAGGCGCAGTGACCCCGGCCCACCGCCCGGCAGCGCCCAGTCGTGTGAGGTCTGGGGAAAGAGAAGGGGCTGCTTCAGCGGATGTCGGCTGTGCTGCGGGCTCTGGGGTCTCAACCAGCGTGGGGTGGCGCCGGCGAGCGCGCGGGAAGGGCTCTTTATTCGCTGGATAAATTAGGGAAGCAGAGGGGCCTCCGGTCTGCGGGCAGAGCCTGTCAGGGGCCGGAGGCGGGGAGCAGGACCCCCGCAGCGGGACTGGGGGGGGAGGGGCCGAGGATCTGCGGTCAGGAGAACAAGAGGTGGGGGAAGGGACGGCAGGGCCCGGGAACGCAGGGGCAGACAGAGGACTGGGGGGCCCAGGTGGACCCGCCGCGCTCCCGCCCTTTCCTCTCCGCGCCCCAGCCGTCCAGAGCTTCGCGGGGACGGCCGTTCTTAGGCCCTCGGACCTCCCAGGTGGGGGACAGACCAGGCCGCCATCACCGCGGTGGCGACCAAAGGGGGCTGCAATGTCCTTCTCAGCCTCGCGGGAGACTGGGGGAGGGGGCCAGCGAGCCCGCCCCGCCCCGTCCCGGGACCTCCCGCCCCCAGGGCCGAGGGCCGCGCCCATTGGCCGGCCGGGCTCCGCGCGCCGCGCCCATTGGCCGGCCACGGTGAGGAGCACGCGGCCACCGTGGCGGGCGCACAGGAGGAGGGCAGCGGAGTGGCCTACGGGGCCGAGGGCTGCGCGGGCGGCGCGCAGCGGGCATGGCGGGTGCAGGGCTGCGGGCGGCCGCTCGGCGCTGGCTGCCGTGCGGAGGCCAGGGCGGGCCGCGAGCTGCCTCGTCCTCGCCCTCCTGTCCTGGCTGCGGCCCCCCAGGCCCCGGTGCCCACTGCCCGGGCGCTCCGCGCTCCGCGCCCGCCCCAGCGCCCACCGGCGGCGCCGAGCTCAGCGCGCACCTGTGGGCTCGTTACCAGGACATGCGGAGGCTGGTGCACGGTGGGTGAGCCGGAGTGGGATGAGCCCCGGGGCGAGTATCCCGCGCGGTGGCAGAGGCGCGCCCGCCGACGGACAGACGGACGGAGCGCCAGGGCACCGCCCCCCAGGCCGTCCCGGGCGCCGCTCTTCGGGGGAAGCGCCCCGGGGCGGCTCGCCGAGGCTCCGGGGCCCGAAGCCTGGGCGGCTTTTCGCGAGAGGCTCCAGCGGGTCGTCCCGGGGCCTCTGGTGGGCGGGCGGGAGGTTTGCTCGCGGCTCCGTCTGCAGGAGCTCGGGGTTCCTGAAGCAGCCGCCGGAACTGGGGCCTCTGCCGTCTTTGCTCGTTTTTCCGCCGCGGCGGAAGCGGCCCCAACCGCTTGTTCTCTCAGGAGCCCTCAGTTGGGGCGGGAGTACCGGGGGCAAAGCCCGCCGGCGGCGCTGGCCGGAACGGGTTCCTAGGGACTGCCCGACCTCAGTGGACGTCGACTAGACTTTTCCGACACCTCTAGATTACGCCCTCGAGCTCCAGAGCGCTCTCAGCCCAGGAGAGGAAGGTGTTGGTTGGAGAAGCGAGACAAAGTCGCCCCAGTTCCTTGGAATCCAGAAGGGCCGCTACATCCTTGGCCAGGGCACTTAACCTCCTCTGTCCTCCTCTCCCGTAAAATGGGCTGATGAGGCCTGAGGCCTCCTCTCAGACAGGGCAAGCTGGAGTGTCCTGGTGAAGCCGGAGAGCTGAGGGTGCTCCATGTGTGTCCGCGGTCTCGTGGGGCCCTGCCTCTGCAGCAGACAGATGCCCTTTGGGTCTTGGCCCTATCGCTGAGCAGCTGAGCAGTGCTCAGCCAGCCTCACCCTCTCGGACCCTCTGTCTTATGGCATAAAACACAATCCTGGGACCCCTCACACACAGGGTGGTGTGTGATGACTCAGAAAGGACCACGCCCAAGAAGGGGCAGGGGAGCTTCCGCAGGAGCCCCCTGGTGTGACACCATCTTTCATTGTCTGATAGGACAGAGTCGCCCTGTCTGGAAGATTCCAACTGGCTGAATGGGGGCTTCCACTCCAGCTGTGTGGGGACCTGAGAGTGATGGGTGGATGGGACTATCTCTTGAGAAGCTAAAGGCAGAAGAGTTAAGACCCCTGAGGAATGGTGGTTTGGGAGCCCTTGGGCCTCTGTCAGGAGCCCACCCTCAGTGGAAGGGGTAGGCCTGGGATGCTGTTCAAGGAGATGTCTTTGCTCTGGGCCTGGAGACCACCCTCTGTAGAGCAGCCTGAGAAGCCCGCCTGGAGGTGTGGGACATAGGGAGGTCTCTTGGGCTTTGTCACTCAGGTCTCACCCAGATTTTCAGATCTTCACAGAGACACCCCCCCCCCCCCCAGCTCCTCTTGATGTGAAAGGGGCAAGGTCATTTCCAAGATGCCATGGTGAGCACTAGGATAAACCAGCCTTGTACACCTGGGTCCTCACTCTCCCCTTCTGGTTGGGTTTTCTGGGGGAGATTCTGGGAGCCAAGGTGTGCATTGGGCTGATGCCTGTGGGCAGAACTTTGCCCCGAGGCCAGCCCCTCCCCGCCCCTGCTTCACTACGGTGACACTGGAAGGCTAGACCAAGGGGCTGAGTGATTAAGGCAGGCCTTAATCTCAACCTCATTGCCTACTGCAGGATAGTTTGGAACAAGTGACTTCACCTCCCTGAGCCCCAGTTCCTTTCTCTAGATAATGGAGGAATAAGTGTAGCTACCTCACAGGATTGAAGTGAGGATTGAACAACTTGAGGCTTTAAGGCACCCAGCAAGTGCACCTAGCAGCAGCTGGGGGGATGGCCCCACAATGAGTCTCATGGCTGCCATGGGAGGAGTTGCCCCTGGATCCTGGAACCTCAGGCAGGCGTGGGAACTGGGGACCAAGGAGGAGAAAGAAGGGTGGGGGCTGGACAGTGAGACCAGTGAACTCGGGAGGCCAGTGCAGGTGGGGGCACATCCTGCTCACCTGGCCCTGTGTACCACCAAGCCCTGTGGAAGGGAGTGGAACCTTGTGGCCCCCCAGAGCTATGGTTTTCTCAGTGCAGAAATCAGGTTAGGAGGCCAAGCCCTGTGGGCTGCTTCCTCATCCTGCTTTGTTCCTGGGAGAATTGTCCATTCCTGGGAACATCCTCAAGGGCAGAGGAAAAAGCTTGGACTTGGCCGTAACTCTGTGCCAGTGAAGGGGCTGCACTGCCAAGCAGGCCCTTCCCCTCCTTGGGAGGCTACTGGACATCGTATCAAGAATCACAGTTGGTGCCCAGGAACTCAGGACCATGGGGAGGGCAAGGCCCAGGGTCCTAGTGACACCAGATGAGGGGCATCTCAAAAGCAGCTCCCTAGAGAGCCAAAGTCGGCTGTGTCTCACATGCATCGCAGTGAGGAGTATTCTGTTCGCACCCACGAGTCTGTGAAGCAGCTGCTCTGTGCCATGCCTAGGTTGGCCTGGGGCTCACAGAAACCAGCCACACCTGTTCCCACACCCACACCCTGCACTTGGCTCCAAAGGAAAGGGGGTAGGGGAGGAGCCCGTGTTCCAAAGGGGCCTCCGAGGCTAATACTAGGAGCGTGGGATCTCATCAGCAAGTGTCTGCCTCTGAGCACAGGCAGCTACCGGCCGTGCTGCATGGTCAAGGGCTTCTGCTTCGAGGTCAGAACTGGTTGTGGCTGAGACAGGAATTTGTGGAGGCTGGGACTGTTTGGGCCTTAGCCGCAGGCTAGAGGTCTCAGGAACAGGGCCAGCTGGAGCCCCTGCAGGGCAGTGCCCTGTGCACCTAGTTCTGCCTGCTCCCCTCTCTCCCTGCAACCCCTGCGCCTTGAGTGAGGCAGGGAAATCCAGACCGGGGAGGTGGGCTCCAGAGGTGCATTGCCCATTTAATCCTACGTTTGCCATGAGTGCAGAGCAGGAATGCTGCACAGAGCATGTTGTATACGACCCTCTTAGTAATTCTATAGGTTGGTACAGTTTTTCTTCTGCCTTTAGAGATAAGGAAACAGGCCCAAAAGGTGAGGTGACCTCCCTGAGGTCACAGTCATAAGAGGGAGGGTTGTCAGGTCTCTTGACCTCAAAGCCCGTGTCCTTTCCCCATCCACCTCTCCCACTCTACAGATGAGGAAACCAAGGCAGGTGAGCCTGGGACCCCTCAGCCTCATCCGCCTCCCTGGGACCCCAGAGCCCACTCTGCACAGTGTCCCACTGGGCCTCTCAGGAGCAGCCAGGGGCTTGAGGTGGCTTCTTCTAGGGAGCAGTCTAGGTAACGACCCAGAACATGACATCGCAGGTCCCGCCACTCATCCTGCCTGTTGTCCAGCCTGTCGTAATTAGCAATGTTCCCTGGCTAGAGGCAGCAAATGTCATTATACAGGCTGGCAGGCAGCTGAAATCCGATTAGAGGGGCTTTGCTCCACAGGCTGTGACAGGTGCTCAGAGCTGGGGGCCTGAGCAGCAGAGGGACTACCCAGTACCACACCCCTCTCACTGCCGATAATGTTCATTCTAAGTCCCAACCCCCAGCTTCAGGCAAGGTAGAAAGGGTCGGGGCATAGCCATGTCTCCGATGGGGCTTATGAGAGCCTGGAGGAGGCCTGGGCTCTCTGCACCTGGTGGGCTGCCAGTGATGGTATAACCCAGGACCCACAGGTAGAAGCTCCAGCTCTGATCTTGGCCCATTGTCTGCTCTGCCTTACCCCAACCATGTGACCCTGGGCAAGTGACTTCTCTCTGAGCCTCAGTTTGACCATCTGCAGCACTGAGCTAAGAGTACCCATCCTGGGGTTTTTCGTGAGGCTCCCAGAGCTAGGCACCTTGAAAGTGCTCAGTAACCATTTGCTGTTGCCGTGAGGACGTCATTGTCCTCATCATACTTGGATCTCCTCCCCCTAGATCTCCTTCCCCCTGAGGTCTGCAGCCTCCTGAACCCAGCAGCCATCTACGCCAACAACGAGATCAGCCTGCGTGATGTCGAGGTCTATGGCTTCGACTATGACTACACACTGGCCCAGTATGCAGACGCACTGCACCCAGAGATCTTCAGTGCCGCCCGTGACATCCTGATTGAGCACTACAAGGTGAGGCTAGCCAGGCAGGGGGCCCAGGCCCTGGAGGCCTGCAGTGCCCAGCTTGGCCTGACCCCAGGCTGAGTTATGTGGCTCCCCTGGGCAGGTGGCTAAGTTGATCCCCTGAGGTCGCCACCCAGCCAGCAAGTCTGGCAGTGCCACTGGCTCAGGCCTGGCCTGCTTTCCCTCGACAGTACCCAGAGGGGATTCGGAAGTATGACTACAACCCCAGCTTTGCCATCCGTGGCCTCCACTACGACATTCAGAAGGTAAGTGGCTAGCCCACTGACTCTCCCTGGCCCCTCTGACTGGCTGTATATCGGGGCTACTTCCTTAGCCCCTCGTCTCCTATGGTGGTGGGGGGGGTCTCCTCATCTGTCTAACCCCTTGGCCTCCAAGCTGTAGCTGCTTCTTGGTATGCACATGATCCCCTTGGTTCCATCCAACTGGGGCTTCAGCATTGGGGCTGGAAGAGGCTGGCTCAGGGCCAATGGCAGACTCCTTCCTCACCACCCATCCCACTCCCCTGGTGCCCCCAGAGCCTTCTGATGAAGATTGACGCTTTCCATTATGTGCAGCTGGGGACGGCCTACAGGTCGGTACTGACTCTGCCCTGCCCCCGCCAGCTACTCCAGATCATACCCTCCTGCCTCCCCCCACCATTCCCCACCCTATGCTGGGGCCTGGGCTCAGGACCACTCCGGACTGATGACATTTGTGCACCACCCAGGGGCCTGCAGCCTGTGCCGGACGAGGAGGTGATTGACCTGTACGGGGGCACCCAGCACATCCCACTGTACCAGATGAGCGGCTTCTATGGCAAGGTACTTACTCCATCTGCCACTCCCAGGGCAGCCAGCTCAGTGATCTCACTGTGGGTGCTGCCTCCCTGGCAGGTGGTGTCCACCTCCCAGTGAGCCAGTCTTGACCCACAGGCTGCACCCCTCCACCAGTGATCCAAGGCAGACTTGGAGCCCCTGGTCTCCAGGACTGGGGGTGGGGTGGGGCTGGAGGGGTTGCTGAGGCAGTGGCCTCCTCCCCAGGGTCCCTCCATCAAGCAGTTCATGGACATCTTCTCACTGCCGGAGATGGCACTGCTGTCCTGCGTGGTGGACTACTTCCTGGGCCACAGCCTGGAGTTTGACCAAGCGCACCTCTACAAGGATGTGACGGTGAGGACACTGGGCCTGCCTTTCCAGTGGCAGGGAAGGTGAAGTCCAACCACAGCAGGGCAGGCCCTCCTGGGCCCCATTGCACCCTCACCATCCCTCCACTGCCCCTAGGATGCCATTCGAGATGTGCACGTAAAAGGCCTCATGTACCAGTGGATCGAGCAGGACATGGGTAAGGTTGGACCGGAGCTGCTGCAGCCTGCCAGCACAGGGGGCAGTGCTGGCCCTCACAGACCCATCTCCCCCTGTTAGAGAAGTATATCCTGAGAGGGGATGAGACATTCGCCGTCCTGAGCCGCCTGGTGGCCCATGGGAAACAGCTGTTCCTCATCACCAACAGTCCTTTCAGCTTTGTGTGAGTCCCACCCTGCTGTGGGAAGAGGGAGCAGGACAGGGCTGGGCAGGAGGTAGGCAGGCTGGGAGCCTCCCTCAGACCACCTGCCGCCTGTCCCACCTCTGCCCCACCTCTGCCCAGGGACAAGGGGATGCGGCACATGGTGGGTCCCGACTGGCGCCAACTCTTTGACGTGGTCATCGTCCAGGCAGACAAGCCCAGCTTCTTTACCGACCGGCGCAAGTATGGGCTTGGCAGGGGTGATGGGGCCAGGGAGTGGGGACTGGCCTTTGCTCACTGCCCGGTGTGCTTGGGGTGGGCACAGTCCCCTTGCTGCCTTGTGGCCCACATGAGCAGGTGGGCCTTTGCGGAGTGGGGAGGTGCCTGGCATGTGGCCCTGCCAGACTGGAAATCAAGCCCTTTACCCCGACCCTAGGCCTTTCAGAAAACTTGATGAGAAGGGCTCTCTCCAGTGGGACCGTATCACCAGCCTGGAAAAGGGCAAGATCTATCGGCAGGTGAGGGCCATCTGCCATCTAGGTGGGAGTAGCACCTGATTGGGGCCACAGGGCCTAACCAATTCCCAGGCTGTAGAGGGGGCTGTGGCATGGTCTCCTGGGCCCTGACCAGCCACCACACATCTGCTGTGGGTCTGTCCCCTCACACCATGGCCCTACGTCCAGGGGCCACCGAGAAATGGCTCTCAGGGCACACGCCTGAGCATTTTCGAGGGCTTGGCCTCTGGGTCAGGCTGCCTGTATTTGAATTCCAGCTCCACTACTCAGTATCAGAGGGAGCCTGGCCGAGTCACTTGGCCTCTCTACACCTTGCTTTCTTCATCTGTAGAAGAGGTATAATACTCAAGTTGTGATGTAGAACCCTTAGATTGGCTGGGCATTTGCTGCGTGCCCGATAAATGGCACTGTTATTACTTGGGCTGAGCACTCTGCTGCAGCCAGACAAGCCTGGCTGGGACAAGCGCTGGACTGGTGGGGGTGACTCAGAGGCCTCTGGGGAGACCCCCTTTCCTGGCTGGCTAGAAAGATGAGAAGGGAGCTGGTGCTGGGCCAGGGGTGGGGGCGTTGAGCAGGAGGAGATTAAGGCATTTGGCTCTGGATGAAATGCGGAAATCCTGGCTGAGCTGAGCTTTTGGGAGTGGGGGTTCCAGAGGCTGGGGGAGGGAGAAAGCCAGCAGTTGGACCAGGAGTACAGCCACAGGGACAGGAAGCAGCCTTGGGGTGCCCAATGCTGAGGCCTGGCCTGCAGGCAGTCCTCCCAGCCTGCTGGCCCCCATCTCTCCACGGCCCCCTCAAGCATAGGCTCTTCCCCTGGCTCTGAGGGCAGCGCTCTCCTTTGTCTTGGCACTTTGGCTGAGCCTGAGCGGGGTGGGGAACATGTGACTTTTTCTTCCTTGGCAGCTTTTAGACTTTTCTTTATGCCTGATGTTCTGAAATTTCATTGTGTGTGTGTGTGTTGGATCCTACTTCATTCTCATCTTTCTCTGCTCGCTCTCCCTTCCTCTCTGTCTCCTGTTGCTGGAACCTCAGGTCCATCCTGCCTAACTCAGCACCTGCACCTCAAGATTCTTCCTCTTGGTTCAGGCACATCCTCAGCCCTCTGCCCACTCATACCTCCCTCTTCAGAGGGCTCTCCTGCTCCTCAGCCTCTTCACTTGAGCTTATTTCAACAATTAAGTCTTTCACAACTACCTGTTGCCCCAGGGCTTTCATATTCCTGGGCCTCTTACAAGCACAGACTGCCTCTAGTAACTCCTTTTTGCAGGGTGTAAATTCTTCTCATTTCTGGGGTGTGGGCTTCTGCCCCAGCAGCTGCTGCACTTCCTGCCCCCCATTTCTACTCCCCTGTGAGCTTCCTCTGTTGTCTTTGAGCCTGGCTGAGAGTTTTATTCTTTTCTCCAGCTTTGGAGCAGGAGGGGCAGACAGCCTCCCAGTGAGGTCTGCCAGTGGTCTGCTGGATCCCTCTGGGCTCAGGCTGGGAGGCCGGGAAGGACGTCAGGGCCACGGTTGCTGCTGCAATCTGCTTCCCACAAAGAGAAGACTCAGGGCCACAAGGAGGGGAGGCCCTGGAGGCACAGGGCACCATGCCAGGCCTACAGGAGACCTTCCTGCAGCAGGCAGACCCCCTTCCTGAGTGTGGGGGGGAGGTGGCGAGCGCCAGAGCTCAGAGGGGACAGCAAGGCCACAGGAAAGGGCAGCCCGGCATCCGGCTGGAGGGGCTTGTGGCCTTTGGGGATTTGGGAGGACTGGTGGAGAACAAGGAGTAGTTCTGGCAGCCCCGTGGGAGCCACCTCGGCACACTGGGCTCAGCAGTGTCCCCCACTTCTCCCCAGGGAAACCTGTTTGACTTCTTGCGCCTGACGGAATGGCGTGGCCCCCGCGTGCTCTACTTCGGAGACCACCTGTACAGTGACCTGGCGGTGAGGGGGGAAAGCCTGGGCCACAGGAGGGAGGGAGCCCTCCTAGCTGGCTCTGAACCCTGTTCTCCACTCCGCCCACCAGGATCTCATGCTGCGGCACGGCTGGCGCACAGGTGCCATCATCCCTGAGCTGGAGCGTGAGATCCGCATCATCAACACAGAGCAGTACATGCACTCGCTAACGTGGCAGCAGGCTCTCACGGGGCTGCTGGAGCGCATGCAGGTGCGGAGGTGGCGGGGACCTCCCGGGGAGGAGCCAGGCTGCCACCTGGGCACACATACCCAGCGCACACCTTGTCCCCCCAGACCTACCAGGACGCCGAGTCGAGGCAGGTGCTGGCTGCCTGGATGAAGGAGCGGCAGGAGCTGAGGTGAGCGGGGTGGGGCCGGGGCAGGAGTCCCGGCCAGCCCCCTCCTGTCCCCCGCCTCGAGTGCCCCTTGTCTCCCTCCCCAGGTGCATTACCAAAGCCCTGTTCAACGCTCAGTTTGGGAGCATCTTCCGCACATTCCACAACCCCACCTACTTCTCACGGCGCCTCGTGCGCTTCTCCGACCTCTACATGGCCTCCCTCAGCTGCCTGCTCAACTACCGCGTGGACTTCACCTTCTACCCGCGGCGCACGCCCCTGCAGCACGAGGCGCCTCTCTGGATGGACCAGCTTTGCACCGGCTGCATGAAGACACCCTTCCTCGGCGACATGGCCCACATCCGCTGAGGGCACCTTTATTGTCCGAATAGGCTCCGGCCCCTTTGCCCCGCCCACTTGGGGCCTCTGTCCAGACAAGCAATAAAAGTGGACTCCCTCCTCCTTGTGCCTCTGCTTCAGCCCAATCCGTGTCACTTGACTGCGAGGATCCTCTGAGTGTCAGGGAAGTCCTCCTCCAGGAGCGAGTCCTGGGGAGAGGACCGTTTGTGGCTGGGCCAAGACCAGGCCCTGGGCCCACTTCCCCATCCCCCTGCCTCCCACACTCACGTCAAAGGGCTCACAAAAGGCATCGTGGCTACCAAAAACCGGGTTGGGGACAGAGACCAGGGTTGGGCTGGCCCCTTCCTGCCATGGGGAGAAGTCATCATCAGCATCATCTTCCGCCTGAGAAGAGAGGTAAGTTGTAAGGGGCCTCGAGCAAGATCGGTGGACCTAGACCCCCACCAACCCCCAGCCCAACCCTACCTGGAAGGCAGAGAAGCCAAAGCCTGTGGCCTTCCCTCGGGCACGGAGGTAAAGGGCTCCCGCCACCAGGCCCAGCAGTGCTCCAGTGGCTACCACAGCCCCTGCACCTACTGCCACAGATGGGGCCTCAGGTGCCACAACTGCGTGCTGAAACAAGGAGAGCATCAAGGACCTGGCCAGAGCCATCCTTGCAGCTCTGCCTGACCACCTCCCCCCAACCCACCACCAACTCACTGGCTGGGGGGGTGCCAGGAGGGGGCTGGCCAGAGCATGGATGATGCCATTAAAGGCCATGATGTCCCACACGATGACACGGCTAACCACAACTGCCCCTGGGGCCTGTAGGAAGACCAGAGTCAGGCTCAGTAGGTGAGTGAGGGCTGTGGCCAGCAGGTGAGGGGCAGCGGCCAGACTCACCACAGGGACCCAAGTACTGTTGTCAGGACCCACGTCACTGATGACAAGGCTGAGGCCTGAGTGGGCGGGGAGCATGGTACCCTGGCTGGCATTGGTGCTCAGGAAGGTGGTATTGGAGGCATGGAGCTCCAGGTCTGGGCCACTCAGTGTCTATAGGCAAAGCAAGGCCTGTTGGCTTGGGCCAGCCAGAGGGAGCAGAGTTGGCTCTGGTCTGCCCATGCCCCCTGCTAGTTACCATGTTGTCCACAAAGCCTTCATTGACAGGGACGAAGAGTGTCTTATAGGTGAGCTCATCATCCAAGAAGTCCAGGAAGTCAAGACCCCGCGGGGTGGCATTGGCATAGCCCAGCAGCATCTGGGAGGGTAGGGAGACAGCACTGTGGGCAGGCTCCCTTCCCAGGGATCCCAGCTACCCCTCACCCCCAGCCCTGAGGTTATACCCCAGCACACCCCGTAGAAGGTGGAGAAGTTGGCAGTGGTGGCCAGGACATCAAGCAGCTTCCCATTGCACACGCTGGTCCCATCACCCACAAAGCCATCACGGCATTGGCAGGCCACGTCTGTGGGAAAGGTAGGTCAGTGGGTTGGTGGATCGGTGGGAAGGGGCAGAGCCAAGGGGTGGGGTGTGGTGGGGTGGTTGCACCTTGCTCTCGATAGCAGTAGGCATCCCAGCGCTCTGACAGGTTCCCCCGGGTGCCCAGGCTGACCACGCCCACCTGACCATCACCACAGTCTGCCGCAGGGAAGACGACGGGGTGGGCAGCTGAGCCATTGGCCAGCCAGCCCACGAGGCACAGGTGGAAGCCCAGCTGTAGGGGCAGAAGGGGATGTTAAGACTCCAGGCCCAATCAAGGGACATCCATAGGCTTGGCCCAGACTCTTGGGCCCTACTCACCTGCTGGGCAGCAGAGAGCTGAGGCAGAGAAGCAAGGACAGCTCCCTGGGCCCCACATGCCGCCTCAGCCTCTGAGAAGTTCAGACCATAAGGGCCGCTGGTGGCCTGGAGGTGGAAGACACCAGCCCGTTTCTCTGCAGAAGGAGGGATGCAGGGTCAGCCAGCAGTCCCTGAGGTAAAGCAGGGGCACTGGGAACAGGCAGGGAAGCACACCCTGGAAGTGCAGGTCAGTGCACACAGCGTCCACGTGACAGGGTGGTGGCTGGCCCAGGCAGCGGTCCACAGGCGGCTCAGGCTCCTCCAGACACTGCAGCCCATCACCCACATAGCCAGCATGGCACACACAGCGCCGTGTGTTCTGCGGGGAGAGAGCAGGTGGGTGCCCTTCAGGGACTGGGGGAGATGCTCTGTGGCGCCTCCCCAGCTAGCTGCTTGGCTCCCTGCCTGCTCACCGGGCCGGTGTTCAGGCAGTCTGCGTGTTCACTGCAGCCCCCGCGGTGGCCATCTGCACAGGGGTCACGGGCCCGGCAGCTCCAGCCATCACCCTCATAGTCGGGCAGGCAAGTGCAGGTGACAACTGTGCCAACCTGGCTGCAGTTGGCATGCTCACTGCAGCCGCCATGCCCATCCTGGCAGAGATCTGCCACTGGGAAAGGGAGGAAGGGGTTGGACCAAGTGACAAGAGGGGAGGAGGGCCTCCCACCTCACTTCCCCACCCACCTGCTCACCTGTGCACGTGTGGCCGTCCCCTTCATAGCCCAGGCCGCACTCACAGCTATTGCCCACACGGCACACGGCCTCGGGTGCACAGGGTGGGGCACACACGGGCTGCAGCTCTGTCCCCCAGGGCCCACAACACATATCTAGGTTAGTAGCCGCCCTCCTGGACGCCCCTCCGGCCTCCCTCCCACCCACCCTCACTGCCTCCACTTGGTGTGTGCAAGTGTACACAAGCATGCAGGGTGGGCACAGGCACATGGGCCACTCACCCAGCTGTACTTCACAGCGTGACCCAGTCCAGCCTTCATCACAGAAGCAGGAGCCAGAGCCCCCGAGGCCCTCGTCACAGCGGCCATGGGAGGTGCAGCGGCAGGCTGAGGAGAGGAACAGGCAGGAGGACGGAGTTGGCACAGGGGCTAAGGGAATCAGGGAGCAGGGCAGGGTGGGGCAGGACAGCCCACCTTGGCAGTGGGGCCCAAAGGCTCCTGGGGCGCAGAGTTCACATGCTGTGCCAGCAAACCCCGAACGGCACCTGCACTGCCCGCTGCCACTCATGCCGTCCATGCACACGCCATGGTCACTACAGGGGCTGCTGGCGCCACCAGGGCAAGCTAGAGGATGGAGTGGGAGAAGTGAGGTGGGGCCAGGGGACCACACACACACGTGCATCCCCAGCCTAGCCCCACTGTCCATCCTCCACCCAGTGGCAGCTGAGGCTCTTCCAGAAGCAGCAATCCACCCAAGTCCCTGTGCTGCTGAGAAGCCTCAGCCACCGTGCCCTGGAGAACACCCAGACCCCCAGCACCATCTACATACTCACTCTGCCTCTTAGAGAATTCCCTCCTGGTAAAATGCACTCACTCACCCCAGACCTGCCCCAGCCTCTGACCACCCCAACACCCTGTCTCAGGAACAATGGCCAGAGCTCTGCCCTTGGCTATCTTGGGGGCCAGAGGAGCCAGTCCTCAGCATCTGCAACCTCAGGACGCTCACCTCGGCACTCACTGCCGTAGTGGCCAGGGCAGCAGCTGGGCTTCCAGGTGGTGGTGACACAGTTGCGATGGCAGCCCCTTCCCAGGCCTTGGGGCGGGCCCCAGAGGCTGGGCTGGGGCCAAATGCCACGCAGTGCCAAGGAGTATAGAGGAGGGGACATCCAGAACTTGGAGTAGTAGCGCCAGCAGGCTTCAGGGCTGCCCTGGGCCAAGAGGGGTCAGGCTGCAGAAAACCTGACTTGGTGGGCCCCGGGCCCTGGCCAAACCCCCACCCAGCTCCCAGCCCCTTACCTGCTCCTGTGAGCCCTGAGGACAGGGCGGTTCCAGCCCGCAGATGCTGCAAATCTTCTGGAAGGAATGGAGGCCAGCACAGCAAGGTCAGGTAGATGGACAGGACAGGCGGGCCTGGGCCCCTGCCCATCCACTTCTGGCCTACAGCCCCCTCACCAGATGCAGTGGCCGAGTCTCAAAGTGGTCACAGCGGGCACCAAGGCCAGGTGGCTCCAGCAGCTGGTCAATGCCATAGGCCAGGCCACCCTCAAAGGGCAGGTGCCGCTGCACGATGCGGGCATCATCCTCACCTACCATGAGCTCACCCTGCAGGCAGAGGTTGTGGGGGACATGGGAGTCACAGGTGCACTGCAGCCCCCCTCTGCTGGGGCCCCTGCCTCCCTCATTCAAGCCTCCCCAGACTCACCGGCCGGGCACGGCTGCAGGAGAAGGAGATGGGGGTCCCGTGCATAGTGCGGAGTGGGCCCAAGTTGGGCAGGTCAGATGCCAAGGCCTGAGCAGATGGAGGCACGATTGGAGCTGGGCAGGCAGACTGGGTGGCAGGCAGTGGGGACCAAGGTCTTGGGGTGCACCCACCTCGACGTTTCGGATCACATGGCCCCGAAGAATGGCTGCCAGCTTGTCCCGGTGGTCTTCATGGTACAGCCAGGCCTGTTGATCACGTGGCAGAGCCCGCAGGGCAGAGTCTGTGGGCCACAGCATTGTGAGGGGCCTATGGGACCCATCTTGAAGCAGGGGCAGGAGGCCAGCCACCTGGCAGGACAGAGCAGAGTGTGGCAGTCAGAGACCAGGAAGGGGCTCCAGGAACCCAGGCAGCCTTCCCAGCAGCCACACTCCTCTGTAGCCATCCCAGGCAGATAGACATGGACATAAATGCAGGGATAAATTTGCACACACCTTGACCGCTGTCAGGTTTGTGGGCACACTTCAGCACACCTCAGTGCTCACATTGAGAGGCTCATGCACGCAGATGTGGCCTATGCACACAGACGAGCTCACTCACACAAGGGATAGGTTTGTACACGACTGGGTGAGCACAGACAGGGGAGCAGACACACAGTCGCACACACAGGCACAGTCACCAGCATACACACGCTAACACGTGCACATATGCCATTGTGATAGGCCCATACAGGGGAGCAGTACCGTCACAAGGCTGCTGAAGATCTTGTAACCGAAGCTCTCGGCGGCGGCGGTGACGTTTCTCTGGGGAAAGGCGCTTATGAGCAGTGAGTCAGGTGAGGAGGAAGGATCCCAGCCGCCTGCCTTCCAGGCCCCAGGCCCGTGTCCATGTCATACCCGCGGGATTGGGGCAGCGTCAGGCTCCCAGTGTAACGCGTCGGGCGGCAGTAGGACACGGTCGATGAAGTGCAGGATACCGTTCACCGCCTGCTGGTCGCTGCTCACCACGCGCGCGTAGTCGTTGATGTATATGCTGCCCTGGGGGCGGGGCAGGGGCACATGGGGGCGGGGCCTGGGGCTGAATGAAGCCGATTGGTGGGGTGCTCGGGAGCTGTGGGTGGGCCAGAGGCGGGGATGGAGCCTGGGTTGGGCGAGTCTTGGGGCGGAAGGTGGCTGGGGTCTCACCTCCCTCCCGAGAGACAGCAGCCGCGCTGGACACGGACCGGCGGGTGGGAGCCGTCATCGGCACAGGGCCAGGCTCAGAAGTCCTGAGCCCGGGGACATGCCCGTGGTAGTGGGCAGTCTGCGCCCAACTCATAGCTCTCTCATCAATGAGAGCCCTCCCTGGCCCAGGGGAGGTGAGAGGGTCTTAACGCGTGGGGGCGAGCACAGGCGTGCAGGAGCGGGGTTTGAAAGTAGCTGAGTCCTGGGTCTGCGGAGAGCCGTGCTGGGACCAGGCCGAGCCGGGGGCGAGGCCTGAGCTCACCTCCCTCTCGCTGAAGCGCAGTGGGTGTCCCGAGAGCGTGGTGACATAGCCCTCCTCTAGTAGCTCCTGGCTCCGCAGCTGCCGGCACCCGACCACGTGGTAGCGGAACACGAGCTGGCGCTGGGCGCGAATCCGGGCTAGCTCATCCTGGAGTGGGAGTCGTGAGGGTAGAGGGGGGCCCTGACTGCCGCCTCTCTCCACACAGTGCCCACCCCCTGGAATGTCCGTTCCTCCCCAGCGTTGCTCTGGGGGCTGCGTTACCTGTGACAGGTTGGTCATTAGATCTGCGTGCGGCACGAAGATTGTGAAAGGCCCGTTGCCCTTGAGCTCCTTGTATTCCTGGGAGGATGGGGGAGCAGCTTGAATGGAAGAGGGGCAACCTGGGACCAACTCCCAACTTGGGGCTTCCACGGACCCTCCAGGAATGACTGGGACTCAGAGAGACCAGACCAGCCAATCCCTGACCAAATGAGAACACGTAGGCCCAGAGACAGGAGGGACCTGCAGATCAGAGAGGCGAAGGCTGCACCGAGGAAGTGGAGGCCAGCTGGTCACTCACCAGGAGATGGAGGCTGAAGAATGAGGCATGCCTGTCCCGAAGGAGCTCCTGGGGGGAGCAAGGATCCATTCAGATTTTGAGTGGCCCCCATTGAGGCCCTGGTGCCTGTCCCAGCACCTGTGGCCCAAGGTCTGGCCAAGGCAGAGATGAGGAAAGGAAAGCCAAGGAGGTCTCAGCTGGGGTCAGGATTAGTTTCATGGATCACAGCTGAGTCAGGCCCAGGTAGAGTCAGAGGTCAGGCTCAGGGTCATGGTCAGGGCTAGGATCAGGATCAAATATGGGATCTTAACCAATATCATAGGTCAGGCCCATTGGGGCGTAGCCAAGGTTGGGTCAGGGGTCGGATGGGCATCATTACCAGGCCGACTCGGGCACGGCAGCTGAAGCCATCACCCACAGTGTGGGCTGCATCACAGGTGCATGTCCTCTGGCCATCCCCTATGCTTTTGCACACGGCGTAGGGGCTGCAGCCTCCATTATTCTGAGGCAGGGACAGGAGAGAGAGGCATCAGAGGCTCCTAGGACTCCTCTGCCCCAACCAGCCCTGGGGAAGGGGCTGTGAAGTTCTCTGTCCAACCCCCAAAGCCCTGCTTCCTACTGGTCAGTCAGAACTGAGATTGTGGGGAGGGTGGCTCCCTCTTCAGAGGCCCTTAGGACCCTGCTGGGGGTGAGGAGGGCTGGTTCCTGCCTCAGTCCCCTCCTCCTCTGAAATGGGGTAGGGCTGGGGGCCTGACCTGGGAGCAGGGGTCCAGGAGCTCACAGGTCCGGATGCCATCCCCACTGTAACCCTCGCGGCAGCTGCAGGAGACCTGTCCCAAATCCTGATCAGTGGGGCTGCTGGCACCCATGAGCGGGCCAGTGCCCTGAAGAGAAGTACCCCCTCCCCGGGCCTTGTCTGAGGGGGCACCACCCTATGGTGGGGTGGCACAGCCCCAGGGTCAACCCTGTTGTGCTGACCTGCTGGGGGCCTGTGGGGATACATTCAGCATGCAGGTGGCAGCCTCCATGGTGGACGAGACAGCTGTTAACTTCTGAGAGAAGAGACGCCAGGATGAGAAGTGGCCCTAGGTGGCTCCTGCATTCATCTGTCCATTCAAGTGCTCATCCCCCACCCTCTCAGCACCTCAGTCCCCATGTCCCTGCCTAGTCTGACTCAGGTCACTGAAGCCAGACCCCTAGCCCCACATACACTCAGGCTGGGGATCCCAGCCTCACCTTGGCACAGCTCCCCATCACCAGTGTAGCCATCCTGACAGGTGCATGTCCGCTGCCCAGGTGCCACCTTGGTGCAGTTGGCGTGAGGAGAGCAGCCCCCATGATCATGGGCACAAGGGTCCACCTCTAGGGGTAGATGATCCCAGAGAGTTGTGAGGAGCAGGCACAGGGACAGAGTGGGACAGGGGAGGAGGGCACATGAGAAAGTAAAAGGTCAGAGGGAGGAGTGAGACCTGAGATGGGACAGGGATAGAGACTGGACCTAGGGGGAGTGGAGAGAATTCTTCAGGGAAGGCCACCCCAAAATTTCAGGGGGGCCCGGGGCATCGGTATGGCTGGACCTGAGCAGTAGATGCCATTGCCCGAGTATCCCGCGGCACAGATGCAGGCTGGGGCTGTAGCTGAGTCCTGTACGCAGCTGGGATGGACAGCAACAGCTCAGCCTATGCTTGCCCAGGCCCCAGTCCCCACACCCACTTGCCCACCTGCCCCAGGCTGAGCTCACTCACTTGGCATTGGGGTCGCACTTCTTCGGGCACTGAAGGCCAGTGATTTCTGGAGGGCAGGAGGACGGTTCTGGTCATTTGGACCCAGGAACCACCTCCTCAGGAGTCACCCGCCTTTCCCCCTTGGGGCCACTCACTCTGGTCACAGCGAAGGCCCTGCCAGCCCACGCTACAGACACAGCTTCCGTCCCCGCGCAGCCCCTCCTGGCACAGCCCATGGGCACAGTCACACACTGGGAGTGGGACAAGGGAGGACAGGTGTTACCCAGTGCTTTCGTCCTGCTCCTGCTGGGGTGTCTGCTGCCAGGATGCCCACATTCCTACCTGCTCCCTAGTCCTCACCTCCAGTGCAGTTTGGCCCGTAGCGGCCCAGTTCACACATCTCACAGGCTGTCCCATGGAAACCCTCTTGGCAGCGGCACTCCCCACTGCCCAGGAGCCTGTCTTGGCACTGCCCGTGGCCTGAGCACACACCTCCCAGACCCCCCGGGCACGGCTCACACAGTGTGCCAAAGAAGCCGGGGCAGCAATCAGGCACCTGCAAGGAGGGGTGCAAGGAGAGGTCCGGCACAGGCCAGGACAGATGTCAGGGGGAAGGGAAGGTTGGGGCAGGCAGAGGTCATCTTGGAGCCACAAAGCCATAGCGCAAAGCAAGTTGGACCCAGGGAAATGGAGCCCACCTTCTATAATCCTCCCCATGGCAGGGGTGAGGAAACAGAGTCAAGCAGGGAAGGACTGTGCTGGATCCCATCGAGAGGGGCAGAGCTGGGCCCAGATGCTGCCCCTGGGGCTTGGTTGATTGTGTCAGCTCCAGGCTGAGCCCCTTTCTCCCTCTCCCCATCCCCACTCCCAGAGCTCATGGCCACAGGGACAAACACTGGCCTCTCTGACCTGGACCTCTCTCCCTTCCCCTTCCTCTGGGGCTTGCTTCACTGTCCTCACCCTAGCCCCAGCCTGCCTCTGCCCTTGAAATCTAATCCAAGCTCCTCCCCTGGGCCCCGCTCCCACCTCCTTCTCTCTGGTCAAAGACTTGGGAGGGTGCTTCAGGGCAAACCTGGATCTTCTTGGCGCATGTGTAGGAACAGCCTTGGGAGAAGGAGTAGCCAGATTGGTAGACACAGCTCTTCTTGGGGGTGTCCTGGAAACAAGGACAGGCAGGAGGGTTCAGCTAGTGGCTTGAGTAGGGGCAGGGCAGTGAGTGGAGGGGTAGAGAGCCGAACTACAGGTATCAGCGGGTGAGAGGGACAAACACAGGAGAACAGAAGCATCAGGGAGGGACCAAGACAGACAGAGCTGACGAGCAGAGGGTGGGCAGGATCAGGCCTGGCACAGGGTCACCGGCCTCAGCCACAAGTCCAAGTGAGGCCTCCTCTGGGCAGACCTGTGCCCAGGCCCCCTGGCCTCTCCCAGCCAGTGGAGCAGCCCACACTGTTCCAGTTCCCCAGGCCTGGGTGAGCAGAGCTGGGCCCCGGGGGCTTGGACAGCTTGGCAGCAGTGAGAGCAGGCAAAGCAGGGACCGAGTTGTGCTAAGCCCGGGCTCACCTCTAGCTTGAAGCCCTGAGTGCAGCGGAATTTCCGGGTGCAGTTTATACATTTCTCCTGGGGGTTGGGAAGGCAGAGCATCAGGGGGTCCTGTGGTGGGGCCCCCAAACCCACCTTCCTTCCTCTAGGGCAGGCTGACAGCTCTTCCAGCCCTGACCTAGTGCCCCTACCCCCCAGCCAGCACCTCCCAGCTCTGAACTGCCCGACTGTGATCCTCTGTCCCCAGCTTCTCACCCGCAGGGCCTCAGCGTGGGTGTGCAGGCAGCGGCTTGAGCCCACTGTCAGGACCCCTGACAAGCCGAACAGTGAGCCACCAGGGGCATCCAGCAAAGGGCCTTCCAGTGGCACATGGTTCACCTCAGGCTGGGGAGTGGGATAGGAGGCTGAACCCACCCCCCCGCCCCCATCACCACCCTCACCTCAGGAGCTACAAGGCCAGGGCTGGGGGTGTGTCCACAAATGGGGGGCTCTCCCAGGATGGGAGGTCCCTGGAGCAAACGTTGGAGGCTCCCAGGTAGGGGAACTCCAAAGAGAAAGGGTCTTCAAGAGCAGGGTTCCCTGGGGTAGGATCTCCTTGTCCCCCAAACCTGGCCGCTATGGTTGTAGAAGACGAGCCAGTGGGCGGGGCCCAAAAGGGAGTTGCGGTGTCCCCCCCTCTGCAGGGCTTCCACGGAGAGCGCCTCCCCCAGGACCACGTGGTGTCGTACTGTGTCTGCATCCTGAGGGAAAGGAAAAGTTCAGGGGGTTCCAGGGCCACCAATTGCCCTGGACAGTGCGTTCCTCCCCGTGTCCGTTTGCCGTGGGACGGCAAGCTCAGGCTCAAGCTCCAGGCCTCCACCCTCCTCCCTCAGCTGCCCCTGTCCCAGTGACCTCACCAGGTTGCTTCTGTTGCCCTGGACCTCCAGAGAGTGGTTTGTGGGCACAAAGATGGTGTAGGCGGTGGCAGCCTCAATCTGGGGCACCAGCCCATGGTGCTAGGGGCAGAGGGCCGGGGTTAGGGAAGGGCATCATCGCCCTGAGTCTGGACCCTAGGAGCCAGCCAGCCCCCTCTGCACCTGGGGGAGGGCACCCTTGACAAGCTGCTCCCCTCTCTCTTCTTGATCTTACCTGCAGCAGCTCCCGGAAGAGGCGGAAGGCAGGCACCGAGTCCAGTCGCTGCAGCAACCCCTGCCCAACCGGCATGGCCCCTTTTGGAGGCAGTAGGACCTGGCAAGCAGCATGGGGGGCTGGTCAGTATGCCACTGCCTCTCGGCCTGCCTGGGAATTTCCCTGCGCACAGCCCCTCCAGGCATACCTGACTGAGGACATGTAGGACACCGTTGGTAGCGAGGAGGTCAGCCACGTCCACACTGGCGTTCTGCACCCAGACCCTCTGTAAGGCAGCAGGCAGAGCTCAGACACAGGTGGACACAGGTGGACACTTACGAGTGGGTGCAGGACCAACAGAGAGGCTGCTGGGCACACAGTCGCCCATTGGTAGCCTCCAGCCTGGCCCAGACACCCTCAGACTCCAAACCCATCAGATGGGCACACAGACTCTTAGCAAAGCCCATGTGTGAGAGACAGGGGTGCACATGCAGACAAAGAGGAACAGACAACCCCTGGCAGGGCAGTCACTGCCCAGCAGCAGAAGTGTCCTGAGCACACCCTCTGAGCCTGGTCCTGGGCAGGGCGAGGGGGCCCTGATCTTGTCCCTTGGAGTCCCTGGTCTGGGAAGCCTGCAGCCACTCAAATTCTCTTCCATGCCCCACATGGTCCCCTCTGTTGCCCAGAGTTCACCACATACCCCACTGATGTTGTGAATCTCCCAGCGTGTGGTGGGGCTCAGGGTGGCCACATCCTGCCCGCCCAGCCGGGCCAGCTCCTCCTCGGAGAGGGAGCCCTGGAGAAAATGGGCCCTGAGGGGGCACAGTTTGGGGGACCATGGAACCAGGTTAGTGTAACCTACAGAGACCCCTAGGACTGGGCTCCACACCAAGGGGTGGACACATGCCAGGTTGGGTGCCTCTGGGGAGGGGCTGGGTCTCCCACAGAAGACCCCTCCCGGGGCCTGGCCCTGGCTGCCCACCTGACCAGTTGGGGCAGCATCCTTGGCTGCAGCCAGAAGGCCTGGTCCTCAGGGCTCAGCCTACGGATGGCAGACTCAGAGGGTACGAGGGCTGTGACTCGGCTGTCGGCAGGAAGAGTGATGCCGGCACTCTGTGCACGCAGTGTGGAGGGGGACAGGAGGAGTGAGGAAGGCAGCCACCATCTTGAGATCATCTGCTCCAAACCTCCCGGCCTGCCCCCCACCTCTAGCTCTTGGAGATGTTATGCAGTGCCCCTGCATCCAGGGAGGCCTCCTAGATGGGAGCCAGAACCCCAGCCTTCTGCCCTCTCCTACCTTGATCCACTGGTAGAAGACAGAGAAATGGGCATTTGCCTCCAGCTCCTAAGAGGAGGGAAAGAGCTGAGGTCACAGGCCCAGGGACAAACCCAAGTCCCCCTTCCCTCCAGGGCCCCAAGCACTGCCCATTCCCGCCTGAGGTGCGCGAGAAGATTCCTCCCCAGCCATAGGGAAACACTCACCTGGAAGATGTCTCCGTAGCAGCTGAGGCCGTCACCCCCATAGCCAGGGGGGCATGTGCAGACCCGTTGACCTCCCCCCACTGCCCGGCAGGTGGCCTGGGGTGGGGGTGGGGCAGAGAGACATGACCCTCCGTTCAGCACCCACATGGCCAGCTGGACAGCACCCATCCTCCATCTCTCTATTCACCCTTGTCGCCCATGCTCCTACTGTCTCTCTGTCCAGCCACCCGTTCCCACCATCTGTCTCTCCATCCCTCCAGTCTGCATTCATGTTGCTCCTTTGGTGTCCCTGGCTCTGCTTTCCAAGACCACTGAGCATTTGACATGAGTCACTCCACCCCATCGTGACAGATGGGTCCAGGAAGCCCAGGGCTGTGAGATGTCCAGAAGGCTCTGGACCCTCAGTAGAGTCCTGAACTGAGAGCAGGAGGAGCTAGCCAGGCCAAAAGCGTGGCGAGGTGAGGCCTTCCAGAATACCGGGGTAGAAGTGTGGTGGTGTTAGAGCAGAGAGAGGTCAGGGCACAGTGAGGAGCTCAGAGTGACTGCGGGAGCATGGAATGGGGGGTGCTGAGAGCAAAGGTGGAGAGAGGAGTCTGGGCAGGGGCCGGGGCCTTGATAAGGAGGACTAAAACTGTATCCTGTGGGCAAGGGGGTGACCATGGTTAGGATTTGGGGTTTAGAAAGATTCCAATCCCGACCAGAGACAGGGACACACAGAGAAAATGTGAGCACTGCAGCCAAGGCCCCCCGAGAACTTCCCCAGGGCTCGGAGCCCCCTCACCCCTCACCAAGTCATGGCAGCCACCGTTGCCCGCCCGGCAGGGGTCGATGGGGCTGCACATGTAGCCGTCCCCTGCGAATCCCAGCTTGCAGGTGCACCGGCTCTGGGGAGGTTGGGGAGCAGAGGGCCCATCTCACCAGGAGCACCCAACCCTTTCCTCCTCCACCCCTCAGCTCTCAATGGACAGTTTCCCCTGGGGAGGTCTGCTCAGACCCCAGGGGAGCTTCTCCCAGGCCCACCCTTGCAGACCCATGTTCCAGATGGGGAGACTGAGGCCCTGAGGGGTGACTGGCTCTCAGCTTGAGTCCAAGGAAGTGATGGCATTGGCAAAGAAGTGTCCATGAAGACTCAGTGGCCCTCTGCTCTTGGGCCTGGGCCCTGCCAGGGCCATTGAGGTTAGCAGTATGTGGGCAGTTATTTGCCAAGTCAGCCCCAGCGATGGTGGCTCACATCCCACCTCCAACCCTACCATGCGGCTCAGCTGCTCTGCTCCTTCCCACTGACTGCCAGTGTCCACACTGCAGGTGAGTAACTGAGACTGTCCAGATTTCAGCTGCCCTTGTTTGCAAGCTGGGGGCAGGCATCTCAACCTGCTTCTTCCAGTCCTCAGTTCTGAACTTTAAAGCTCCCGCTAAGAGTTCGGAGCTCCAGCTTGCATGCCCATTTGAGTTCTCACTGCTAAGACCCCACAGGCGGGTGGTTCAGACTATTGTGGAGTGAGAGAATAAGGTCCTGAGCCAGCCAGGCCTGGCCTCCCAATTGGCATTTTAGAGATTCTTAAGTGTCAGCCAGCCCTCAGGTTCGCCAGGCCTGAAATGCTTTACATGGAAGGCTCAGGTCCTGAGATCCTGTGAGTAGATTCTGAGATTGTGCAGTTCCAGAGCTGGATTTCCAAGAGTCTAAAGATTTGGGGACATCACTCTCCTTGGGCAGAGGTCTCTTCCTGCTTTGCTCAGCATTGAATTCCTAAGTCTAGAACAGGGACTAGCGTGTAACAAGTGCCTGGTAACACATGGGAAAGCAACAAATGAATGAATGAACTCATTGTCAGAAAATGATGGTCCCAGTGGTCAGTTAAAGCAGAGAACTCATTGCTTTGATTACGAGAGTCCTCATCTCTGAGAGACAGGAGGCACAGTCTTCTGATTGGGAAAAAATGCTGCTTAGACTGGCAGTGGAATGCACCTTCTTTAAAACTATCATGGCCCTCACATCTCTTCCAGCACATGGCCACTGCTTCCAGATTGTACGACTCAACATTTCAGAACTGGATTCTCATTTGTGCCTGAGTTTAAGACCCTGAGCTTGAGTTCCTGGAGTCAGATGGGGTAGGAGGAGAGTCCCCCAGAACAGAGACCCTCCACCCTGCTGTCTCTAGGCCTGCTGCGCCTCACCTGCCCAGGTCCCACATAGCTGCAGAGGGCATCAGCATGGCAGCCACCTCGCGCGTCCAGCTCACACTCGTCAATGGCCACACAAACACGACCATCTCCGCTCCAGCCTTTGTGGCATGTGCAGTGGTGGGTACCCATGGTCCCGGGGACACACTCAGCCTGTGAGAGCCATGGATAAATGACTCAAGGCTGCAGGGGGGCGGGCAGAGGGCAACAGAGTCCCACCTTCCACCCGTGGGCCAGGACATCAGGGAAGGGGCCAGACTGACGTTCTCTGAGCAGCCGCCACGGTCTGGGTGGGAGCAGGGGTTGCTGGGTGTGCAGGAGAAGCCATCGCCCTCAAAGCCATCGAGACAGAGACACCTGGGGGTGGGTGAACCAGGGGCTCCAATGAACCTCTGGAAGAGGCTCAAGGCTGAGCAAACCTACAGTTCGGTTGTGGACTGGGCAGAGGGGCAGCACGAGTCCTCACCTGGCGACACGCCCCTGGGTGACGCAGCGGGCGTGCAGGTGGCAGTGCTGGGCCTGTTCTGTGGGCCCACAGCTCCCTGTGGACTCGTTGCAGAAGCGGCCACTGAAGCCTGGGGCACACGTGCCACTCTGGCACACACCCCCACTGCCTGGACGGTTGTCACATAGACCGTGGACACAGCCGCAGTCTGCAGGGAGGAGATGGGAGCCCAGAAACTGAGGCAGGGGCGGGCTGGCTGGGAGCCTGGATGCAGGAGGGGGAGTGCTAGGAATGGGGCAGCCAGCATAGTTTTGACTTCAGGGTCAAAAAATCAGAGGTCAGCCCAGACTTGATGGGGGGGCAGAGGAAATGGAGGGGGGCACTTCTTGCTTTGAGTCACCCCCTTCTAGCTACCCTGCCCCCAACACCACCATCAGGAAGTTCTTCTGTGTGTCCAACCTAAGTCTGGCACACTTCAGATTAAATGACATTTCTCTTCCTGGCATGGGTGAAACAGGGATCTATTTCTGTTCCCAAATCCTCCTCCACTCCCTCTGGCCTTCACCCTTCCTCCTGGGGCTCTGTTCCCCTTCTTTGGAGTCCTAAGTCCTCTTCCCAAGCAGACCCTTTTTCTCCATGCAGGCAGCCTGGGCTAAGACCACCCACCTTCCTGGCACTGGTCTCCGTGCTTGTTTGGGTTGGAGCAGATGTGGCAGGCGATGCCCTTATAGTCTGGGAAGCAGAGGCAGGCCCCATTGCCCCGGACCCCATCGCTGCACTGGGGTGGGCAGGAGGCAGGATCAGTCACACAGAGGGGCCTCTCCACACCCTCTCCCCCAACACCCCTCCCCTCCATGGGCTGACTCTGAGCTCCTGCTCTCCCCAGAAGCCCTCCCCCTGGAAGACACCTTCCAAATCACTGATACTGCCAAAGAACCAGCCCCTAAAAGGCACCTGGCCCTGGAGGTTCCATGGGTGACTTCTGCTCAACCTAGAACCACATAACTGCTGTGCTCTTCCACAGCCAGGCGCTAAAGAAACCCCGATGTTACAAAGCGCTAAAATAGAACACAGGAAAAAACTACAGACAAATAGCCTTTATGAAAGTAGATACAAAAATCTATCTAACTATTTCTAATTAAAGTAGTAAAAATAATTGGGTCCAGCTTCCACTGCCTAGACGTGAGGAACCCAAGGCCAGAGACAGGCAGGCTTGGCTCAGACACACAGCCAGTTACTGGCCAACTCGGGAGGGAGCCCCTGTCTCCCCGACACCACACCCCAGGGCAAGAGGAGACTCACATTGCCTTTGCCATAGCAGGGGTTGGAGAAGCCCCCAGGACACTGCGCACAGTCAGGCCCAAAAAACCCTTTGCAGCAGCCAGGTTTCTGTAAAAGAATGTGTCTGAGGGTCCAGGAGGGTCATGCCATCCCCGCTGCCCAGGCTGCTTCTGCTCCTTGGTCCCATCTCTAGAGCAAGGCGGTGGGTGAGGCCCCTCTGTGACACCTTTTCCACCACTAGAATGCACCACAGCTCTCTGAAGAGGGCAGCTCACTCAGCCCCAGCCTGGGGGCCCCAGAGGAGAAGCAAGTGCCCTAGGTCACGAGGGAGTGAGCACCCATGCTCAGGCTCACCAGGATGGTCTGGTTGCAGTAGCGGGCACAGCCCTTCTTCAGGACGTTGAGCCCACTAGGGTCATAGGTGTAGACACACTCCTCAGGGAAGATGTCCTGGGTGGGCCGTGCAAGGCTGGTCAGCAGGCGTGGGTCCTGGGCTGGCCTTCTTTGCCAGGCTGCCCTGGTCAATTGACCTTAGCTCCCTGGGTCCAGCACTCCCATCCTCCGTGGGTCGAGGAGTGCTGAGGTTCCGGGTCCAGCCTAGCCTCCCAGCCCCTCCTCCCCACCCTGACCCAGGGCAGAAAGCTTGCTAGGCAGTCAGAAGTCAGCCCTGAGGGCTGGGCCCAGGGATGCCTACCAGCATCACGCTGTTGGGGGGGCACGTGCTGGTGTTCAGGGCTTGGCAGTCCACACAGGAGCCCTAGGCAGGGCAAGGGGAGGTGGGTTAGTCATGGTTTATTCATTCAACAAACCCTAAGAAAGTGGCATTGAGCTGAGACCTGAGGTCAGAGAAAGAGTCATCCACAGGAGGGCCAGGGGATGGTGATTGGGCAGAGGACAGAGCCAGGGCAAAGGCCCTGTGGTAGGGCAGGGCTCAGAGTGACAGGATGAGGGAATCACAGACCCCAGCAGGGAAGCTGGGGACAGAGGGCCAAAGACACAAGAGTGATCTCAAAGGGACAATCAGGACGACTGCTGAGGGCTGGGGGGTGGGGACATCCAGGTGGATCCGTGGGTCTGCACCTGGGCCCCAGAGTCCCCATCAGCCCACCCACACATGTAGGCCTTCCCTTGGGAGAAGAGCCCTACGAAAGCGACGTGGGGGTCTCACGGAAGGCTCACTGCACAGCGTGTGCTCACCGCCACGATCTTGTGCTGCTCTTCGTTACAGTGCTTGGGCAGGATGGGCAGGATGGTCGGGGGCAGCAGGATGCCCTCCAGCATGTGGATCACGCCGTTGGCAGCCAGTACATCGACTCTCCGTAGAGGGACCCCCTCAGGTCCCAGCAGGATGCGCCCCTGTGGCAGAGCCCCGTGTGCAACCCATCCAGCCCAGCAGGCCCCAGCCCAGCCCCAGTGCCGCCGCCTCCTCTGCAGCTCAGTGCAAGGCCCAGCCTGCCGGGCCCTCTTGGCTCCCCTCTCCTCAGCAATGCCTCCTGCTCCGGCAAAACTGCTCCAGCCCCCGTACCCTGACCCACATTGTTTCCACCACATGGAGCACCCCCTGCCCACGTGCTCACCCTCCTCCTCTTTGGAGCCCTCCCAGCCTTTTGGATCCCAGGAGAAGGTTTGATCTGTGCCTGCCTCCCATATGACCCTCACCAGGGCCTGCCCACCACGGGGGGCGGAGCATGAAGGCAGGTCTGAAAGAGGCCAAACAATTGGCCAGTCGTCACCAGCCCCTCTATCTGTCCATTCAATCCAGATGTTCATGGAACTCACCTCCTCAGAGATATTCACAGCCAGCACCTGGTTTGCCATGGTGAGGACCCGACCCTTGGAGATGAGCTTCTCAATGGTCAGCTGGGGTGGAGAAGAAGGTGGTCTTAGGCTGGACACCGGCTAGACCTTGGGGCTATGCCCAGTCCTGCCCAGGTGACTCACAGCTACTGCCTTGGTCCCTGGGCTCTCCTCTGTGCTATCATAGCCCAGATGGGAGGGGAGAGGAGAAGGGCCCCTGGGAAGACTGGAAACCGAAGATAAACCCCTGCTAGCCCACCAGTGGGTGCAAGCTGGCTGCCCTCCTGGAGGAGGAGCTCTCACCTGGCCATGGCTGTAGATGTGGTACCTCACCAGCTCCTGCAGTTTGGAGAGGCCCTGGCAGGGGAGAGAGGACTTGGCTGCTGGAGGCCTGGCAGGGTGGGGGAGGGTAGAGGCCCTGGTGCCCCGCTGTCCCCAACCCCTTCTCCACGCTGAGCTTACTGCCGTGAAGAGGTAGATCAGGCGGCCGTCACGCAATCTGTCCACAGCCTCGTTGCTTGGGGCAAAGACTGTGAAGGGCCCGGGCCCGTCCAGGATGGAGGGTAGCCCACAGTTCTGTGGCGGTGGGAGGCAGACTCAGGGAGGCTCTGTGGCCAACCTCCACCTCTGAGCCCTGCCTGGGCCCTGCCACGCCCGGCCCACAGGGAGCTCCCACTGGGAGTAAGGGGGAGATATCATCAATGGGTCCATGCTACCACAGAACCTCAGGATGGTGATGGGCAGGTTCTAGGATGGGAGCATGGGCCTTTGCCCATGCTACTCCAGAACCTCAGATCACCGTGGGGCAGATTCTGGGTGTTGAGGGATCCTGGCCCAAAAGATCAGATGGACTAGGACTTTTTCCCCAAACTCACCTCCAGGATGGTTTCAAACCGGCTGAAGGCCTCAGTGGAGGCAAGGATCTGGCTGATGGTTCTCTGTAGGAAGGGATGAGCATGAGGGCCCCAGAGAAGAGGGTGAGGCTGCTCATCCCCAGAGGAGAAGGCACTGGCTTACCTTGGGGTCCTCAGGGAGCTCTGTTGGGGGCTGCCATCGCAGGGCAGTGACCACGTGGAAGATGCCATTGACTGCTGGGTAGTTGGCCTTGTGGATGGTGAATGTCTGCTGGGGCTGATCTTTGTACTTGTAGGTGTACTTCCTCTAAGATATGAGACCTCTGACTCAGACTCCATATGCCATCCCTCTGTCCTGAGGCTCCATCCCACCTCCATACCTTTGCCTGGGCTGTGCCCCAAACCGGGACCCCTCTGGTCTCCAGGCTGAGGTTCTCCCCTTACCATGAATCTGTTGAAGGTGACAGTGATCTCCTGCCCGGCCAGAGTCCACCACTTGTGTGTGTGCTGGGTCCCTAACTCCTCCAGTATGTGCTGCCCTGCAATGATGTGCTGTTTGCAGAGCTGCTGGGCAATGGATGCCTGTGAGCACAAGGGGATCGGGGTGCTCAGTGGATCCAGGGTCGGTGGTCCTCTTCAAGCCACCCCTGCCCAAGGAACGGAGGGGACAAGATGCCTCCTAGGCCTCAGTTCCCCAGAGTGTGGACTGGGGACTCTCTAGGGGCCCTGAAGCTTAGGGCAGGGTCCAGGGAGGAGGCAAGGGCCAGAAGCCAGCTTCTCAATGGGGAGGGGCTCACGTTCATGGTCCTGGGGAAGATGGAGGAGATGGATGGCACCAGCACGGTGAATGGGCCCGACGTGGTGAGGACCTCCCGGCAGCCCTGGTCTGGGGACCAGGAGAGGGCACATCAGAGTGGGTCTTGGGAGACCCTCAGGCATCAGTGCTAGGTTTTGGAGAGTCGGAGTAGGGGCATTGGGTCTAGGTCTAGGGTAGATGGGGGGCCTCAGGATCTGGAGGTGGCCAGTTCCCACCTCCATCATGTGCCCCACCACAGCCCACTCTCTGCTTCCACAGCTCTTAGGCAGAGAAACAAGACAGCTCTGCAGAGTCTGACCTTCCCTCCCTGCCAGCAGAGCTGGGTGCAAGGGGCAGGTCACAGGCAGGTGGTGGGGGTCACACACCCAGCATAGCGAGGGCAATTCTCAGGCGCAGGAATGCCGTGCTCGTCTGGCTGGCCTTCTGTACCTCATGGAGCAGGTGTCCGTAGCAGGCACGCCCATCCCCCACCTCACCCTCTTTGCATACACAGCTAGGGGACATGGGTGGAAGTGGTCAGGGCAGGGGGTGTGGCCAGTCCACACCTCCTGGCCCTCAGCCACCCATCCTCATAGGACCCTTGAGCTGAGTGTGCACAGGTGTGCATACTTGCTCCTGCCCAGCCCACCCTCTCTGCTTTGCCCCTGGTGCCCACCCCGAGACCCCTGTGCCCACCTGGTCTTCCCATCGGGGGTCACCTGGCAGGTGGCTGACCGGTCACAGGAGTTGGGGAGGCAGTAGGCGAAGCAGCCCGTGGAGGCATTGTGGTTGATGCTGACCAGGCCTGGCTTACATGAGCAGGAGGCCTGGGCCACCAGGCAGGAACAGGACAGTGACACCGTGACCATGAGAACTGCTGGCGTCTGCAAACCCTCAGATCTCTGCTGGGCCCCCACAGCCACCCTCTGAGAATAGGGCTGTCATCCTCTTCCCCTTTTACAAATGGGGCATCTGAAGCCCCCAGGAGGCCTGTGATTTGTCCAGAACCCCACAGCCAGTGTGGGCGGGTGGACCGTGGTGCAGGCCCAGCTCAGCACCCTGGCTCACCTTGCCTGGCCTCTGGTACAGACACAAGGTGGAGTTGCTGGGGCAGCCACCATGGTTGGTGGTGCACGGGTCCTGAGGCAGACACACCATTCCATCACCATGGTAGTTCTCAGGACAGCGACACTCTGCCTGCCCCCTGGGGCTCACCGAGCACTGGGCCAATGGAGAGCAAGGCGATGGCCGGCAGGGGTCAGGGGCTGCCAGAGCAGAGAGAGCAAGCCCAAGTGAGGTGGGCACCCAGGAGCCCCGTCTCCCCCATAGCTTCTACCAAGATGGTCCAAAGATGGGGTGAACAGATTGATCTAGACCTTGGGGATAGGCCCCTTCCCCCACCTCAGGGACAGTTCTCCCTCCTTGTAAACAGCCAGATCGCACTTGCGGATTAACAGGATGTCCTCCCAGAGCCTGCTCGTCCTGAGTTGGGGCCCCCAGCCTCTAGGTCACTGATTTACCTCGGCATTCACTGCCCTGCTGGGTGTGGCCAGGCAGGCAGCTGCAGGTGGGGGCCTCTGCAGAGCACTGGGCGTTCTGGGGACAGTGCAGGGCCTGGCAGACGGGAAGCTCTGAGTAGAAAAAGGAGAACATTGCAGTGCCTTGAAGCCCCAGGTTGCAGAGGAACACAGGAGCAAAGTTGCTCTGCCCAATTTGCTGTGTGACTCTGGCCAGGGCCTCGCCCCCTCTGGGCCTCTGGGCCTCTGGCAATGGAAGTCTCAGATGACACCCCTCCGCCTGACGAGCCGTGTGCCTCCTCTACTTAGAAAGAAATTAGGCTGTGGACAGAGGTCCTGCTGAGGCTCAGGCCCCATCCCTCACCCCATCGGCCTCTCCTGCTCTTATCACTGAGCACTCACTGCCCCAGCAGCACTGCTCACCTTGGTCACAGCGGGGTCCAGTGTATCCAGCAAAGCACAGGCAGCTGCCATCCCCTAGAGGCCCATGGCGGCACATGCCATGCACACAGCTGCATACTGGGAAGGACACACAGGGACAGATGGGACCCAAGCCTCAGCCAGGGACACACAGGGACATCGAGTCCCTGACCTCTGCATTTCTAGAACTCAGTTCTAGCAGGTAAAATCTCAAGAGTACAGAATTCAGGTGTGGTGGAGCTGAGGGGAGGCACCTGGCCCAGCCTGGGGTTTAGGGAGGGCTTCCTGGAGGAGGCCTCCAAGAGCAGTGTGTGCAAAGGCTAGAGGTATTATGAAGCAGAGTTCGTGTCCCTAGAGGAGAAATGTGAGGCTGAGGGGCTGGGAGGGAGGTTGGTGGGGCTGGTTATAGGGACCAGGTCCCCACAGGCCCCCAGGTGGACACTGGCCCTGCCCCCGTGCCCTGCCAGTGCTTACCTGACTGGCAGTCAGGCCCAAACCGGTTGGGGTCTTGGCAATCCTGGCAGGCTGAGCCACTGAAGTTTTCCTGGCAGAGGGATTCGCCAAGTCAGTGTGGCCTCTCCTCTGCCACCCACCCCAGCCCTGACCGGCCCTTACCTGGCACACACAGGTCCCGTTCCTGTCTATGCCATCCAGGCAGGTCCCATGGCCGTTGCATGGAGTCTTAGCCCCCCCAGGGCACTCTGTGGACCCCAGAACTCAGCTCTGCACCAAGAACTCTCGATTCACCCTGACCCCAGCAGCTCTGGCAGCCCCAGACTCAGCCCCTCCTCTGGGGCAGCCAGAGCCAGACGGCCAAGCTGTGTGGGCTCGGGGTGTTCATCAAATGAACAAGTTGATGGGGTATGCAGGCAGAGGCTGCAGACGGGAGGCCAGGAATAGGGCTGGGGTGTGAGGAACAAGGCTGGGACCCCCTCCCTCCCCCGTACCGTAGCACTGGGACCCCCAGTAGCCAGGGCAGCAGGCCTTCTGCACCACATCCTTCCAGCACTCCAGGCTGCAGCCGCTCATGGACACCAATGAGTCCCCCAGCTGCACCTCGTAGCTGGGGACAAAGGGTGGACAGGGTGATGGGAGGGGCCCCCCCTCTGCAGCCCTACCCCAGCCTCCCCACGCTGGGTTTACTCCACCTCCTTTCTCTCTGCCTGGCCCAGAGATGAGCACTGGGTCTGCGCACAGTAGAGCTCAATAACCACCGCCCGCCCCTGCCCCCTCACTCCTTCCTCCCTGCCTACGCTGCCCACTGGAGGGGCCAACAGACACACAGGTAAGTGAGTCCCCGCCCTCGCTCCCCAGGCCTGCCAGGCTCCCACCCTACAGGACATTCCTGGAAGCGGCAGGGATGGGGAATGGGGTCCACACCGGCAGTCCTGTGATATCTTCCCTGGGAACTCCCGAAGCCAGCCTGGAGGACACGTCTGCTTCTTGATGATGGGGCACAAGGTGCAGGGCATGTGAGTGACAAACTTGGTCTTCACGTCGCATCGTCTGGACAGAACCTGGGCCACAGGTAGGGTTTGGAGTGAGGGGCCTAGACCCTGGACCCTGGACCCTGGACCCTGAACCCAGTCCGGACTCTGTCCCGATTGTGGCAAGACCTAGCACCCCTCCCCAGGCCTTGGTTTCCCACCTGTTCGGTGGGGATGCAATGAGGACAAGGAAGTTCCTGAGAGACTGGGGGAAACCTGCCTGTTGCAGGTCGTCACTGCCACAGCATGTTCCTATGTCCATAGCCACATACCTCTGCCCAGGGCCCCAAAAGCATGCCCAGAAGCCTGAGAGTCTATACCTTCTGACACCAAGAGCAACCAGCCATTTTGTTCCCAGCCCAGCCCATTTATATGGGAAAACTGAACCCCGGCTGACAGCCCTCATGCAAAGCCACCCAGTGACTGGGTGCAAATCAGGGACTAGAACTTGGACTCTCAACCTAGTGCTCATTCTCACTTTTCATTTAAAAATAAACTCTAAATGACATGGCTGACACTGTCTGGGAGGAGAGCATGGTGACCATCCCCAATTCCCGGGCAGAGGCAGGACACAAATTTTCAGCCATGCACCATGGGGCCAGCCCTCCAGTCATCGCTCTGCTCTGAGTATACGCCCGCTGTGCTCTTGAATGACACTTTTAGCAAGCCCAAAGGTCCTCTCTGCTGCCCTGGGGTCAGAGACCTAGGAGCCAGCCCCAGACCCTAGATGCTGACCTGTGGGAACAGGCCTGGGCAAGGGGTCTGCACACATTTGGGCCAAGCAGTCCCATTCCCTGAGCCCCGACCCCAAGCCTGGCCCCTGGCCTCACGCACTGGCCGGGGCCCAGGGATCCCCTGCCTATCACCGGACGGGCAATGCAGGCAGCGAGGGAGCTGAGAGGACCCAGGCTTAGGTCCAGGTGGCTTTCCAGGTGAGGTGACAATTGAGCTGGGACCTGAAGGATGCATGAGAGTTGGCCAGGGCCAGTGCTCCTAGCAGAGGGGACAGGAGAGGCAAAAGCCAGGAAGTGGGAAGGAACAAACAACCACATGTGACAGGCAGAGAGCAACCGAGGAGAGGCTGGAGAGGGGCTGGGAGCCAGGCCAGAGAGGGGAGTGGGAGTCAGGGGCAGCCCTGTGACTGAGTTTCTGTTTTAAATGGGCCCTTGGGCTGCGTGGAGAAGAGAGGTCGGGGCAGGGGAAGAGGCCATCACCTGAGTGTGCCAAGGAAGCACCAGGCCTGCGGTCCCATTCACTGGCCCACTGTGCTTCTGGCGAGTCCACCACCACTGGGGCTACCTCTATGGCAACAACATCCCGGTAACCTACAGCACTGTGCCCTGGAGGGGCGGTAGCTAAACTTGAGGTTGTAAGCGCAAGAAAGGGCCCTAGGAAGGTGTGTTTTGATGGAGGAGAAGTTTCTGGGACCAGGGGCATGGCCTGGAGAAGCTAAGATGTTCTCATCTAAAAAATGCTGAACACACTGTGGTCCAAAGGGAGCGCGCCTCTTCCTGAACCACATTACAGATGTGTGGCTTCTCAGAGCACGAGAAAAGGAGAAACTGGGCCTGATGCTTTCTTCTGGTGACACCAGCAGCCTCTCTGCCACTGTGATTTGGCCTTCTCTGCCCATGCCTCTGCGGTCTGCAAAGAGGGAAGTTGCTGCGAGTGGCCTCAGGCCGAGCTGTGCGGCAGGGGGCTTGTGGTCTCATTCCCCACTCTGAGGCTCGGTCTTTGCTGAGCCAGGGAGCAACTAGGAAGTTGGGTAACTCCAGGGCTGGGCAACTGCTGGCTCAGGGCAAAGGCTTGGCAGGCGGCTGGATCCCCTGTGGCACAGCTGCCAGCCCAGCCACCACTGGCCCAGGGACCAGCTCTCAGATGAATGTTGGTCAGCCCTAAATACGGGCTCAGGGGGAATGAGAGAGCACTGGCCTCAAGCTTGGGCCGAGCAGGGTTCGATGAAGTGGCGGGTAAGTTACGGGCATGGGAGGAAGCCGGAGCCTTGGGTCCTTTGGTGGATGATCATGCACAGGATGTTGAGCGTGTAAATGTGTGTGAAATGGTGATGGATGGATAAGCCAGCTGTCAACTCACACTTCTCTCCGGGGACCACACTAGAGGTAGGCACTCAGGTCCCCTCCACCTGGCGGCCTGGAAGGAGCATCAGCAGCCCCAGCCCTCAGTCTTGCTGTTGGTCCCGCTGGGCGGGGTGAGGCCGGATCATGGCCAAGTGCTGAATCAGATTCCTTTCTTCCTGGGGGCACCTCGGGACTCGCCGGAGCCACGCGGGTGCTGCCCCCCTCCCTGTCCCAATCCAGAACTGATTTTGCAACGTCTGCTTCCCACAGAGGCGCTCTGGGGAAGTTGGGGAGACGCAAAGTGTCAAGCTTGTTGTGAGAAGGTGGAAAAAATTCCCACAAGCTGGGGCCCGGGACCCAGAACCCAAACTCCCCCAGAGAAGAAGGGCCCCTCAAACTGCTTTCCCCTGCCCCAGATCAATGCTCCTCTGCTTTCAAACTCCAGCTGGAGACCACAGGCTCCACCAGCACCAGCACACGCCGTATGCAGAGGCAGTGCTGGGTAAAAGGCTGTTGAATGGACAGGTGCTAAGACCCCCTCCTCCAGGAAGCTTTCCCTACTCTTCTGCCTGCGCCTACCTGTGTCTGAGTCCTGTTCCTGCCCCTCACTGGCTGTGTGAGCCAGAGGTCATCCCTTCCCCTCAGAGCCTCAGTTTCCTACTATTTACGGAGGGTCTCATGCTACCTGGGGACCCGGGAGGGCTGAGTGATTGAGCATGTGTGAGAAGTGGCCAGCACTGACGTGTCCCTATCCACAAGAGCCCTTGGGACCCTCTTCCTTGGCCCAGGCTTTCTGAGACCAGCCCAGAATGTAGGCTTAGAGGTGGTCAGAGCCACAGGTCTCTGATGGGAAAAATTCCCGGCCTCAGGCCCTTTGTTGACACCTGTTCCCAGAACATAAGGAGGTGGCAAGGTCTTTGAAATTCCCTTCATTGTACAGATGGGGAAACTGAGGCAGAGAGGGAGAGGAACCTACCTGCAGGGCTCAGCTTGGGACCCTTGGCTTTTCCACCATCACTGTCACCTTTTAGCCTCAGATCTGCCTGTCCCCAGCCCTGACCTGGCCCTGAAGCTGGTGAGGCCCCTCTCCCTGCCCCATCTCTGAGGGACCATATGGATACAAGAGAAAGAGCCTGGTGGTGGCAGGGGCCTAGCTCCCTGTGCTGGTTCTGCCTGGCAGCAGGATCCTGGGCGAGCCCTTTCTCTCTCTGGAGTGCAGTTTGCCTGTAGTGAGATGAGGCAACAGCAGTTGCCTCAAGAATCAAATGAACTTAGCCTCACAGGGGAGGGTCCCTCACCGGAGGCAGGCCCCAGCCAGGGGACTCTATCTCCATACTCAGGGTGGGAGGCTCTTCTAGAAACTCCAACAGGGACAATGTCCCTCCTATGGGACCTGGGTGGAACTACAGACAGACAGACTGGAGGTGGCTAGCACACATGGACCTGAGAGTCACACACCAGGACCCTGTCTGCTCCTCCCAAAAGGCTGGATAGGGAATCAGAGTGTCTGGAGCACAGCTCCAGAGTTGTCCTGACCCGTCTCCATCATCCTGGGGCCTTGGCTTTCTCAGGCGGAGAACAGGAACGCTGCCCTAGATCAGTGCCCCAGGGGCTGTGAGGACTTGAGGGGAGAAGGCCCGGTGTGCCCAGGGCTGCGCTCTTAGGCTTGAGGGTGTTATTGCTGGCTGCTGTTGACCCAGAGGAGCTGGAGGTAAGTAGACGTCATTTTGCTTCTGAGTACTTTCAGGGCTGGACACAGGCACACACACGTGCACACACACCCAGCACACACACACATGTTCCATGTGAGTCAGTCTGCCAGCCCCATGAGGGTTGGGGGTGAACACATCTCCAATCCTCATGTCAGGGCCACACAGAGACCCCGCCTCAGTCTGGGCAGGAAGGGCAGGAGGATGGGCCCGGCTCTGTACCCCTCACCCCAAGGCTGGGGAGCCCTGGGATGGCTGCCCACACCACACGGCTGGCCGGCTGGGCGCAGTTAGAGGAGAGCAGGCTGATACACGCCTGCTACCCCAAACTACCAGACACGGACCTCAGCCTGCAGAGGTGGGCGTAACAGCCCGGCCCTCTGGTCCTGCCCCGTGAAGGTCAGACAAGTACCAGCTGCCCCATGTGTCCCCAAGCAGATTCATGCCCAATCTGTGTACGCTCCCTCCCTGCTCCCACCACTGGACGGCTGGGCCTGGATACCATGCCCCTCTGCAAATGGCTCACACTCACCTTCTGCCCCATGACAAAGCCGGAGCCTGCTAGGCAGAAGGCCAGGAGGCTGAGCAGGAGGCCCCGGGGCCCTGCCATGGCCGATGGTGGCTGGCGCGCGTGCTGTCCAGGACAGAGTCGGGGCAGCCGGCGTGGGGAATGAGCTCTAGAAGGCAGGCACAGGGCGAGTAGGCGGGATGGGGCAGGCAGTCGCTTTAAAAGCAGTCCGGAGGCCCCGCCAGCTCACCCCCACAGGAACCCGCCAGGATTTCCTCCTGCGTATCAGCAGCCTGCAGGCGGAAGGGAAGGTGCTGGCCACTGACCCCAGCATGGATGGCCTGGGCTCTGCTCGGGGCTTCCTGACCTGGGACCCTTCTCCTGGCATCACAGCCTCCAAGCCCACCATTAGCTACAAGCCTGGGATCTATCGGAGATAATTCCAATGAAAACTCTCCTCCCGAGGGTCTGCAAGCCCAGCATATTCCATTCAGAGGCTCTGGGGGGCTCTGGCGGTTGCGGGTAGGGCAGCCCCTGAATCAGGTCTGTCTGCCTCACCTCTCCCACTACTGAGGGTATAGGTGGGCCTCCTGCTCCCTGCCAGGCTCTGTGCTAAGTGGACAGCGCATCAGACCACTCCTCCTCTCACCTGCCCATCCGCCTCCACCACTTGACCAGCACTGAGTCCCTGCACCTCCCTTCTCCACCAGTGGGGCCTCCTCAGTGGTCTCCCTGCTGCCAGTGCCCCTCCCTCCTCGATCCGTCCTCCACTCAGCAGCCCAGGCACCGAGGCTTCCCACCACACGCCAAACCCCTCTCCATGCCAGGCCACGGGCCTCTCTGACCTTGTCGCCTGTCCACCTCCTCTCTGCTCCAGCCATGTGGACCTTTCTACTCCTTAACCATGGGAAGCGAGCTCCTGTGGTGCTGCTGTTACCCGAGATCCTCTCACACAGACTCACCACAAGGTCGCCTCAGGTCAAAGGTCACCATCCTTCATTTCCTTGTAGCACCAGCCACCAGTTGACACTGGTTTATTTAGTTCATTTTCTGTCCCCCACCAGAATGTCAGCTATAGGGGAGCAGGGACGGTGTCTGGCTGGTTCACATAGTAGATGCTCAATACAGATTTGAGGAATGAGTGAATGAATGAAGGCAGTTACTTTCATCATCCTCCTATTACTGGGGGGAAAACTGAAGCTCCGAGGGGCTGGGTAACTCACCTAAGGTTGTTCAGCTCATCAGTGTTAAGATCCACAGTCCCAGGTCTGCTCTCTGCAGAGTCCCCCACCATAGGTCCTGTCCTCATGGACCCAAGCTGAGGTCGGCTGTCACACATCGGGCTGCAGGATCTGGAACAGTAACCCAGGTGGTGAGGCTTCTGTGTGCCAGGCCTGGGCATGTGGACCCTGCCTCTGGTCAACATCAGCCTGTTTACAGATGACGTAACTGAGATGGAGAGAGGCAGGTGGCTGTTTATAAAGGCCTTTGATAAAGACCTCATTGGAGGACCTCTTGTCACCTGGCTCCTCCCCCCACCAGCTGGAGGGGCCCTGGGGCTGGTGTTTGAGATCTGGCGGAGGTGGGTGGGGGGGGGGGTGTTGTTAAGTAGGGAGACTCCCACCTTGGTGGCTCTCCTCACAGACTTCCTGAGGGCGACAGGTCCTCCAGGTGAGGATTCCACTCTGCTGGCGCAGAAGGAAAACTGAGAAGCAGCAGGCCTGGGAGCCGGGTTGGCCACTCTACCCAACTCCCCACAAATCCTGCCAATGACCCCGCGGCCTTGGGCTGAGGCTCCTGACTGGGCCTGGATGAGAGAGGGAGGCTGAGACAGATGAGGGAGTGGGGCTCAAGGGCCCTACTCTGGGGGTGGGAATGGTGTGAGGAAGGGTGAGGCATGAGGGCTGAGTCCCCAGGAAGTTCCAGGTCCTACCTGGGCAGGGTTCCCTGAGGCAACCCATGTCTCTGAGAAGGTGAATGCAGACACAGAGGGGGAACGGGGCCACCTCCCCATAGGCCTTCCCCCTTGGGCCATCTTGGTGAGATCCCGCCCCCCACCAAACCCCACACAAGAAGCGATCCCAGATGTTAGGCCCTACCCTCACCACAGGCTGTAGCTTCAGGTGGAGCTGGATCTGAGTGTGACAGTCCAGACTAGTAGGAGGCAGAAGGGCAGTGAGCCAGCTGGCCAGCTTGCCAGGGGTGCCCTGCGGAGTTTCACTCTCTTCTCGTGTACTGAGGCTCATGGTTTAGCCACAGCCAAGCACGGCCCTGTCCAAAGGTGCCCTCGCACCTCCCCGTCCCAGGCTCCAGTGTCACCCACAAACATCTGGCCCTGGGACAGCTGCTCCCTTTGCCTTTCATGCCCTCCTGCCTCCTCCCTTTCTCCGAACATCTCAACTTCCTGCATCTCTAGGGCACCCTCTCTCTCTCAGGCCAACCATGCCCTGGGCCAGTGCCCTACTGGGACCCCAGTGACCCTTGAAATAAAAGACCCAGACTGTGTCAAACTTTGCTTTATTGGAATAGAGAAAACAGGCAACAGGAATCACACTTGGTGCTGGCAGCTCTAGGTCCCCTGCCCCCACCCTCTCAGCCCCAAGGCCTGGGGCCTCCCGCCCCCACTGTGCTCTCCCACTTGTCTGGACCAGGAGAGGCCCCCACTTTGGAAAACTGCACAGGGTGGGAGCTTCTAATGTGCATTTTGCTGCCAGCTTCACGATTAGCAGCAAATGCCCACAATGACAGCTACATCCATGAGACTAGACTCCACGTTTCAGGAAAGGACGCGTAACAGAGTAAATCAGACCCACAGTGCCACATGTTAACAACGGTCTCATGACAAAAGACACAACACTGGTGTGCCTGGCCATGTCGCACCAGGGCAGGCAACATACCACGAGAGGCTGACAGCACATGGAGGCCCTGGAGGGGCTGGTGCTGTCACTCCCAGGATTAGAAAGAATCAACTGAACACGTATGTTCACATTCTCTGGGAGGACACTCAGATGAAGGTACCAAAAGAGAGGGGAAATTACTTTAAAAAGAACAGAGAAAGCCTGCTCCCGCCCTGCGTGGATGCCAGGCTGGACATGGAGGGCGAGGGCTGGCTGCACCCCGGGCTAGCCGGTGAGCTCAAGAGGCAGCTCCCGGCCACACAGGGCCTCCCACTGGCGGGCCAACAATGAGATGAGCTTCTCGCGGCTCTCGGCACTGGGGACAAACACCTGCCACTGGACCTCACGGCCCTGGCCAGCTCTGGCCGGGCCACCTGGCACCTCCCCAAAGTGGTCCAGGGTGACATTGCCCATGAGGTCCTGGCCCTGTACGTCATCAAAAACAAGGGTAAGAGCCTGTGGGTAGGTCTGGTAGCCCATGAGCACGCGGTCCAGGTCCCGGACACGGCGGCCGTCGTCCAGCCGGTACCGGTCCCTCTGTGGTGGTTCTTTGGCGAACTCAGGCAGTGGGTAATGGACAAAGTCCTCGTCCAGGAGAAAGATCTCGGCACTGGTGAGCAGGAGCGTTTTGGGGCGCAGCATGCCCCTGCAGCGCCCAGGTGGTGGCGTGCCCACCTGGAAGGCCTGTATGTACAGCAGGATGCTGAGGGCCGGTGCCTTCTCTGGGTCAGCCATCTTCTGGGCCACGATAAACGTCAGGTCCCCAATCTCCTCTTCGCTGGGGTAGGTGAACTTGACGCGGCTTGAGTGGATCAGCTCATAGTTCTCCATCTTCCCTGCAAAGAGAGACGCCCACCAGGGCTGGAGCCTGCAATGGCCTGCGGTGGGGCTGGGAGCACCAAAGGCCCCAAGCCACCCAGAGACAGCAACATGAGCTGCTGTCAGAGGTGAGAGAGAGCACTCTAGGCCCTGTGCCTGCGCGGAGACCCACAGGCCAGCAGCCTAGAGCAGAGCTGACACTTGAGATGCGTCTGCCAGATGGTTGAGGGTTTGGGTGGGATGGAGACTCTGCCATGCAAAAGCCCATGTAAAACCCCCAGAGGCTAAGCGAGAAAAGAGAAAAAGTGAGACAGAGGCAGAGAGGGTTCTGGGACACAGAGAGGTGCCCTGGGGCCTGCTGCAGCCCTTGGGATTGGTGAGGAGGCCCACAACGTCAGCCCAGGTGGCCTGTCTGCAGCCTGAGCTGGGTTGGGGTACCTGTGGTCTTGTTCCCAAACTCGGAGTAGAAGTCTTTGTCAACAGGCTCAGGTGAGGGCGTGCGTTCCAGAGAGGAGAGCACAGCCATGAGGTGCTGGAGGAAGCAGTGTGTCAGATAGCTGTCCCGCGTCAAGCAGGTAACCACCTGTACTGGAGAGGAGCCTGAGGGAGAAGAGGTTGGTCAGGGTTGCAGGTCGCCACTAGCCCGTCCTCGTCCCCGCCCCTGGAGCCATGCCTACTCTCCAGCAGGTCAGCCTGAACCTGAGGACCACAGAGCCAGGCCCACGTGGGAAAGCATCAGGGGCCTGGGAAGACGGCCATTTCTCTGGCCGGAAGGGCTGTGACATTTTTCTGGAAGGGGATACAGAGGCATTAGGGAAAGAGCTTGGCTTTCTCTCTTCAGGAAGTGTGAGTCAGAAACATCCTGCCCATAAGGCCAGGGCCGGCTCTGCCTGCCCGGCTGGCCCTTCGCTGCCGCTGCCCCCGCCGCCCGCCCCAGGCCCGGGGTGATTCTGCACTCTCAGCAGTTCCTGAAGCGGCTTCCGCTCGCCCCGCTGAGGCGTCTCGCGAGCAGAGATAACTCTGGCTGTGATAACGCACCCACATGTGGAAGGTGGAAGCCCACTAGTGACGCTGGCCTTCACCCAAAATAGAACAAGGCAGTGGTCACTCACCCGTCAGCCGGAAATACTGGTCAAAAAGCCCAACATTGACTGCCTGCAGGTCGCTGAGTTTTAAAACAAAACACTGAGAGATGTGGAAGGGACTGTTGTTGTAGTCAGTGTTTTTCTGATGCCAGAAATCTGTGGAGAGAAAGGGACTGAGCATGGCGGTGGCTGTGCCAGGCAAGCATGAGGGTCCCAGGTGCACAGCTGTGGCCAATAGGAATGGGTCCCCTTGGCCAGCCTGGCCTGTTGAGGCCTTGCGAGGAGCCACCATTGCCTCTATACACACAAGGCCTTAGGGCAATGCATTCTAGGATCTGACCCTTGCCTGGCTCAGAGGTCACCAGAAGCCCAACAACAGGCCATTGGCTAAGGCTCCCAGTGAGGTTGCAAAGAGCAGAGGCTGCCCAACCCTCCTTGTCACAGCCAGTTCCTGGGCTTTCACACTTGGCCCTAGGTCCCTCACCACAGCTCCGGGAGGCAAGTGCCATTATCACTGCTCTTCCTCAGACAGGGGATTCTTGGCCCAATGCAGCGGAGTCGCTGCTACCTGAGGCCACACAGTTGGCTCTAGAGATGGAGCGCAGGCCGTCTCCTTGGGCAAATGCTCTGAGCTCCTGGGTACCAGCAGGCCTCAGTGCCTACCCTGCAGTGGCTCGGAGAAGTAGCGGCGGAGACCGTCGTGCAGCACGAAGTATACGGCCTTGGTGGAGAGCAGCACGCAGGCAGTCACCTCCAGCCCCGGGGTCTGGTAGAACACCACTGAGGACCACATGAGGTGCCTCAGTTCCTCGTTTTCAACCTGGACACAGAGGGGCTGGGTTTGGGCCTGCAGCAGGGCAGGGATGGGCAGGGCACACATCTTCTCTTCTAGACTGTGCCTGAAAACAGACCTCTGGGCAGGGCACCCACCCATCAGCCCTGCTGCCCTGGTGACACACCCACAGCTTGGATGGGAGACCCAGAACCTTCGTCATATCTTAACTCAGGCAGAGAGGAAGTGAGGGGTGGGAGATGGGTGTGCGGTGGGGTCTGCCTGGGGCCCGAGGCTAGGAGTGGCCAGAGTAGGAGGTGGTAACACAGAGGACAACCAGAAGACCTCCTGACCCAGGTCCTCAACACTGTGGACAGTGGAAGCTGGGGGAAAAGCCAGCACAGTGAAGTCCAAGAACCTGAGGCTGACCCCAGGTGAGCCCTGCCACAGCCCCCAGGACTGACCGTGCCACCCTCCTCCATCCCAGTGCCAGCCAGCGAGACCAGTGCCCAGGCAATACCTCAGCAATGCTGCTGTGGAAGAACTCGACGATGGTGCTCCCCCGCAGGCTGGCAATGTGCTGCAGTGATGGGCAGGCGGGCAGGTGTGAAGGGATCTGATTCTCCTCCGAGGCAGACTGGATCAGGTGCTCGCTTGGGTACTGGGCCGGCAGCTCAGCTTGTAGTGGGGCCTCTACTGGGGGCGGGGCCTCCACTGGAGTCTCTGCTGGGGTCTCCTCTGGGGCCAAGGCCTCTGCTGGGGCCTCTGCAGGGGTCTTTGCTGGGCCTGGGGCCTCTGCCAAGGCTGGAGCTGGGACTTCCACTGGGGCTGGGGCCAGGGCTGATGCCTCCACGGGAGCTGGACCTGGAGCTAGAGCCTCTGCCGGGGCCTCCTGGGGATGCTGGTCATTGCTGCATCTCCCAATGCCCCGAGAAACACCATGTTAGTATGTGGTGAATCTCCCAAATGGAGACTCACAATACACGTGCAACCTCAGAGCGTGAGGGGGACATGTGCATCACACGCCACCTCAGGGGTCACCTGGGGATTTCATCATCAAGTTCCCTACGGGAACATAAAAGAGCAGAGGGAAAGGGCCCAGGTCCTTTCTCTTGGGAGGGAGATGGGCAGATGGGGGCAGGCAGGTCATCTGGCACACCAGGGCTGGGACAGCCAGATACATGTGGCCCATGGACTGAAAACTCATTTTGAGAAGGTGGTAGAAGTATCAGAAATGCCACTCCAGGGGCTGGTCCTGTGGCCAAGCAGTTAAAGTTCCATGCGCTCTACTTTGGCAGCCCTGGTTCACAGGTTCAGATCCCAGGCGTGGACCTACTTCACTCATCAGCCATGCCGTGGAGGCATCCCACATACAAAATAGAGGAAGACAGGCACAGATGTTAGCTCACACCTAATCTTCCTCACCAAAGGAAAAAAAAAAAAAGAAATGAAATGCCACTCCAGAGGCCAGAGCACAAACCTAGGTGCCCAGGGCTGGGACCTGAGTACACACAGAGGTGAGGACCAAAAACTCTAACTGCCCTTTGGTTTGCCTTTTGGTCCTCCTGAGGTGGCCCAGGCCCTCACCCCACCCAGCCACCACTGTACACGGCCACACTGGTTTCACTGGTTTGTTCCAAGCACAAGATGCAACAATGCTCAGAACCCTTAAAGCTCACGGAGGCTAGGGGCCCTGCAACCAGCCTACATGCCCCTGCCTGCAGAGGGAGAGTCCTGTCTACTGGACAGTCCAGCCGCTGAGAGAAACCCCTTGAGTCCAGATCTTGCACTGGGCCAAATGCCCCAAGAAGCCTCTGGGCTGTCCTCCTCCTGTCCTGGGCCAGAGAATGTCTGCTACGGTAAAGCAGGGCACATGCTTTCTGCACACAGTCCCCGCTGTGGGCAGGTCCCAGCAAGGCTTGGGGGTGGCAAGGAAATGGAGACAAAGTGTCATCACTTGAAGCCTCAGCACAGGGACAGGGATACGGGAAGATGGTCACACAGCGCCATCTTGGGCACAAGCTGTTCCCCACCATCTGGAGGCAACAGGGGTCTCTGCAGCAGGCTTGGGACTTGAGCTGGGCATGAGAGGTGCTTATTCATCCAGCAAGAGGCTGGAAGCCCTTTGGGACCTGGGTTGGAGTGAGAAGGCAGGCCCCAGGAGATGCTGGGGTGGGGACAGGATTCCACTGTCCACCAGGACGAAAGAGAAAGTGAGTGAGACTGTCTCTCGGGACAGAAGCACCAACAAAGGAAGGGCTTCCATGTGCAGGTGTGGGAAGCCCCAGCATATATGAAGCTGGGGGGCAGGGACAGGAGAAAGCAGTACCCACAAGGGCACAAGGTCCCTCTGGGGATGAGTGTGGGTGTGATCGTGGCCCTGAGGGAAACCCGAGGAGGGAGCCGGGGGGCGGGCAGGAGCAGAGTGAGGAAGAGAGGAGAGCAAGGAAGAACAGGACAGAGCTGCTACCTCTTCCTTCTCTCTACCTCACTCTCCCCCCAGAAGGAAAGGAGTTTGGAATGAGGTGAACACCCAGCTCATACACTCAGACGCTGCTGCTCTCGGCCAACAGGTTCCTTTGGAAAACACTCATAAAATTACACGCAAAGAAAAGGCCCCTCAGTAACCCTGTTCTTCCATGAGAAGGGGGTGGGGCTCACCAATAGAGTAAGGCCTGGAGCTAGGGGTCAGAGGCGGGTGGTGCCAGCAACAGGCCCCCAGTCCAGAGCCACCACAGGACTGTGAGCCCCTGGGGGAAAAGGGGCAGTGGGTGATGCCTAGAGACTGTGCTTGGGCCCAGTGGAGTACAGCAGGGATGGCAAGGCAAGGCAGGGTCAGCCCCTGGGCCTGTCTTGCATTGGTGGCAGGAGCGCAGGGTCCCAGCCATGCAGGACCCTAAGTGGCAAGGGACTGGGCCAGCCTGTCTTTGTGAAAGGACAGCTTTCCTGGGCCTCTTCTGAAGCCTTGGGAGAAAGGGAGCAGCCCAGAGCCAAGCCTGAGGGAGCCAAGGGCAATGCTGAGGGAGTCAGGAGCTGAGGAGCCAGGCCCACCCTGGGCCCACTCACGTGTGCAGGTGCTAGAGATCTGATTTGGGGTGAGTGGTCTCAGTCATAATGCCATGAACTCCCCGGGCACACACCAGCCCCCTCAACCTGTGTTTGGTCTCACCTGGCCCTGCCCTCAGCAGGCTGGCCATCCACAAGAGGGTTCTGGGATCTGCCCCCGGTGGCAGGGGTCTTGGCGATGACCACAGTCTTCAGATCCTGCAGCGAGGCCCGCAGCTGGTTGTAGATGCGCAGGAAGTGGAACTTCTCATGGGGCAGCACGAAAATGGCGGTGACAAAGCGGTAGCCCACAAGCAGCTCAAGTACGTGGCCATCAGCAAAGGCACCCCGAGGCTGGGTGCAGCTGCGTGTGGGGTCCAGGAGCACAGTGGAGAGCGGGACACGGCTGAGCTTGAAGCTGTTGCGGTTGCGACAGTTGTGGGTGCCACGGTTGGGCATGGGATTGAAGTCGGCCTTGATAACGTTGAGGTGCTGGGGCGTGAGCAGCAGCCAGTACGGGATGGCGGCAGACTTGACAGCCTCAGAGGGCGCACAGCAGGAGCGCCGCACGGCCGAGCAGAGCGTGCAGCTGGCCCACTCAATGTTGCCTGAGTAGTCCCCGGCGGCCGTCTGCACCATGCGCTTGTCACTGTAGACCAAGTAGACAGGGAAGCAGCCCTGGCTGCGCTCCTGGCAGCTGCCTGCCACCTTGTAGAAGGTGAGCAGCTGGCGCAGGAACTCCTGCAGGCTGGTGTGGCTGCCGTAGAGCACGGGGCTGCACAGCATGGCCATGTGCTGTGGGGCGAAGCACGAGCGCAGGTCGGCGTGGAACTCGTGGAGGTTGGCGGCGTCTGAGATGATGAAGAGCGTGTTCTCGCTGTGCCGCACCTTGAGCACCAGACACAGCTCCGGCATGAGGAAGCCAAACTCAGTGAGGTCGCCGTGTGGGAAGCAGAAGACAAAGCGCAGAGACGAGAGGATGTGCTGGCTGCTGCCCCGCGACTCCTGGTGCGGGATCTCGAAGACGGCGATGCCAAAGTCAGTGAGCACGAGGCAGGCGGCGAACTGACGGATGCTGCCCTGCACGTGGATCAGGAAGCACCAGAGCACCTTGAGGATGCGGATGTGCTCCAGCAGGAAGTCCTCGTCCGCGCCCAGGGCCCACTCCAGGGCCAGGCGCTCCTCCTCACCCTCTTCTTCCTCCTCCTCCTCCTCCTCTTCCTCCCCTTGGCCACCCTCTTCTTCTTCTTCCACATCTGGGGGCCCCATTTCAAAGTAGCGGTTCTCAGCAATGTCCTCTTCCTCCTCCTCCTCGTCATCCTCGCCCTGCTCATCCTGGCCCTCCTCCCGCTGGTTGGCAGCCTCAATCCACGCAGGCAGTTGCCGCTCGATGGCCTGACGGATGAGTGTGCTGAGGCGCTGGATGAAGTCCTGGTTGGTGGCCGTGTAGCCAATGCAGGTGAAGGGCAGGAAGATGATCTGGCCAGACCCAGGCACGACCTGGACCTCTGGCTCTGCCTGCTCTGGGCTGTGCGGGGAGAGGCCAGGTCAGCGACATGCTGGGCTGTGACACCCACACCTCCCACACCTGGAGCCTGTTGCTGCACTGAGGGTCTCCCAAGCCTCCTAAATAGCTGAGCCTGCTCCCAGGACAAGCATCAGTGGGGAGCCGAGGTGCCGGAAGGCTGGGATCCCAGTTTAGTGAGTCCACACTCCTAGGGCTCTGACCACAGGCAGCCAGTGCAGTCCTGCCCACACCACACAGGCTGCCCAACAAAAGCCCTAAAAAAACTGCTCAGTCTTTCAGATGCTGGCCATGAGCCCCACAGGCAGTGAGCGCTCAAGGGCATGAGCTCACTTGTTGACAACAGTCCCCTTCAGGGGCACCCAGTGGCCTCCAGAGAGTGGGCTAGGCTGGTCTTAGAACCTTCATATTTAAATTCAAGCTCCTCTTGGCCACTACTGCCCTCGTGAAAAAGTCTTATGTAGAACAGGGCTGGGAAACCTCTTCTGTAAAGGGTCAGAGAGTAAACACTGCAGGGTCTGGGCACCACCACATCCACATCATCTTTTTTAACAGCCCTTTAAGAACAAAACGATCATTCTGAGCTCACAGGCAGCACAAAACAGGCTGTGGACCAAACCGGCCTTGATCTGCTAACGCCTCGTCGGAGAACATGTGTCAGGCAACGTTTAGGGATTAGAATTTGGAAAGAGCCCAGAGCCCAGCCCATCTGTTTATTTGTTTAAGGGCAGAAATAGTTCTGAAGGACTTCTGTGAACAGACTATTAACAAAATCCAATTGGTCATCACTAGCCCACGGCTGAGTGTATGTGGAAGGCCCAGAACGCCTCCTCAGCCTCTTCCTTACCTTGCACCGCCAACGGCTCCCGGCACATCCCCTAAATCCTCGGAAGGTGCCTGACAGAGAAGGAAACGCGGTCAGCATCCGCCTGCTGCGACCATTCCCTGGCATCTACTGGGCACTGGACCCCACCCTGAGCCAGGCTCCCCACCCTCCCTCGCCGCCCTGTGGGACGCTCCACTCCGGTGGACTCTGGGGCCCGGAGACAGAGAGACTCACCATTTATCGTGCCAGTGCACAGCAGGGCTGAGATTCCCACGCATGTCTGCCTGACCCCAGCCCACGCTCCCAATCCCTGAGCCAGTCTCTCACTGCCCTGCAGCTCAGTCTCTGCCTCTGGGTCTGGCATCCAAGTGCTCCTTGTGCCACCCTGGAGGGTCCACATGGACAATCTACCAATTTGGTAACTGGCTAGCAGAGGATGCGATGAGCAGAGGCTGCAAGTGCCTGGTAAGGCCCTCCCAATGGTCTTTGGACAGTGGAGAAGACCCAGGGCTCGGAGCCTCCTACTGCGTGACCTTGGGAGAGTGAAGGGAGAGCGTGCTGCGGAGTGCTGGGACAGAGCAAGAACTCTGCAAACTGTCCCAGAATCACACAGACACGACCCGGTGTTGTTGAACAGAGAGTTGGTGCTGGAGAGAGGCCAGCTACCAAGCACACTTCCCACACACACGGCAAATAAGCCACTCACACCACACTTGCCTTCCGCCTCTCTCTTCCCAGGGCACAGGAAGAAGCTCCAGAACCCTTACCAGCCACAGAGGAGGTGCTGGAGTCACAGTGCATCCCAGACTACCAGGGCAACACGTGGGAAGAGGCAGAATGGCCTGGGGGTGCCAGGCAGCAGGGGAGAACGACTTCTTGACGGGTTTGGAACCCAAACAAGCCCCCAAGAGCCTTCTGAACTGCTTTCCCCAGGGCAGTCTGCTCACATGGCCTAAGGGTCATCTGGCTTTGCCCCTGAGGGCCCAGTGAAAGGCTGAGAGAGAAATATCTGTTCCCATCCAAAGAGAGAGAGACAGACAGACAGAGACAGAGGGATAGGGAGGCTGAACACTGACCCTAATCACAAAGCAGAGAGCACCAAGCGCTGGCAGCATCCGCCACAACTCCAGCCAGGCCACCTCCTACTTCCAGCCAGCCGTGGTGGAAGAGTCACCCGTGGAGGTAACCATGCCCAGAAGCAGGAGGGGGGGGGGTTACCTGTCCCGCAGGGATGGATTCCAGGGAATCAGAGCATCCCCGGGCAATGGGCCGGTCCTCAGGAGTCAGACTGTCAGTGGATGAGAGGCTGCTGGCCAGGGCCTCCTCCTGCACGAACATGATTCCTGGAGAGACCAGGGATGGGCGGGTGGGGCAGGCGGGGCGGGGAGAGCGGCCTTTCAACAGACTGGCTGGGCCCTCGGGTTACTGGCACGGCTGGGCCTAGTCAGACCCCCAAACCCAGTCACATGGATTACACAAGAAAATGTTAAAACTGAAATCTTAAAATAACTCAAAGAAAGAACAAATGACTGCTCATCCAATCTCAGGTTAGGGAGAGAATTTCTAAGGCTAAACCTAAATGAAGAAATTGAGGTTTGATTACATAAAAACTAACCTTCAAGTAAAAAAAAAAAAAAAGTAAGATAAATCAAAATCAAATGAAATGAGAAAAAAGTACTTGCAATATTTGACAAAGACTTTATAAAAGGCTCTTAAAGATAACAAAAATGGAGGAAGAAAGTTGGAAACCCGATTAGGAGACAGCAAAGAATGGAGAGACATTCCACAAAAGAATACCGACGGATACGACATATGAAACAATGCTCCCCCCGACAAGTGATCACAGAAGGGCCAATTGAAAAGGACATATTTTGTCTCTCACTTTGGCAAAGGTCAGACTGCCTGCACAGCCCAGACTTGGCCCGACTGGGCAGAGGTGGGCACTAGGCCGTGAGCTGGCCCGCCCGTCGGAAGAGCAGTTTGGCAATATGTCCATCAAGAGCCTTAAACATGTTCACTCCTAGAGCCTCTTTCCGGGGAAATGCCTGAATGTGGCCCCACCCCGCCAACCTGTTATCTCTGTGGAGCTTCGCAGACACACGAGGGCACAGGACGCCTCACCGGAAGGCTGGGCCTTCTTGCAGGCTCCATTTTTCTCCAGGGCTGGCGAGCACAACCCATGCCTGGCACTTGTGGCCTGCTTCCCGAAGGACACACCTCGCTGACCCTTCTGGGCCACCTCCTATGGACAGTGTACTCTGACTCACGCAGCTCAGAAACACAGTGTTTTTAAACCCTGCTCAGGCTGCTTTATGAATACAGCACATCTGGGCCCATGACTTCACTCCAGAGGTTTCCTAGACTGGAGGAGGGTAAGGCCTTTTCCGAAGGCGGCTAGGTGGGTGAACACTGGGCATCAAGCCCCAGTTTTGCAGAGGTCCAGAGGAGCCCAGGGCTTGCCTCCACAGCCTGGCTTTACCACCAGTCACCAAGGCCCAATGAAATGACACAGGGCCCTCAGAGTTCCTCCAGAGGTCACAGACCCTTATCCAGCTCAGCTGCTGCCAGGGGATAGGACAACTCATGCAGCCCAGGTCCTGTACTCATGGGTTAGGCAGGCAGATGGCCCAAGCCCAGACACGCGCCCTCAGCAGGGGCTTTGCACAGGCAGGAAGGGCAGCCAGCACACAGCCATGCATGAAGCGCACTGCTCTCTCCTCCCCCACATGCTTGGATCCTCCTCATCCTTTGAGACTCACCTCACACACAACCTCTGCTGCAAAGCCCTGTCTGCTCTAGACATACCTCTCCCTTCTACAAACGTCCTCAAGTCATTCTGCTCTGTTCTCCCTTGGGCATACAACTCAGCTCCCCAAGAGGCTCCAAGTTCCTCAACGGCACTGTCCTGGTCAGCTCGAAAGCCCCCAACAAGGACTCGGAAAGAGGAAGCCCTCACGGACCACTTCCGACCAGCCAGGAGCAGTGCTAAGCGCTTCGCCCGCATTAGCTCATGCACAGCTCTCGTCATTTACCACAGTTCATCGAGTCTAAGATGCAGGGCGGTGGTGCCATCTTGGTCTTAGCAGAAGGCGTCCAGGGAAGGTTTTCACATGACTCCATCACGAATACCAGCTGGATGACAGCAACTATAAGACGCCACTGACTGAAAGAGGCATCTCAATTTCAGAGAAGTCACAAGCTGGGAATGTCTGCATCTTAGAATCAATGAAGTAGAGAGTATCCACTTTACAGCCGAGAAAACAGAGCTTCAGAGAGGCTACAAGTTGCCTGAGGGAACACAGCCAGGGAAGTTGCAGTGCAAACTCAGCTGACCGACCCCCAGGTGCCTGCTCCTAGCCACTTCTCTCTGGCCTCCTCTCAGCCTCCAATCCTGGCTGGAGAACCAACCCTGGCATTTTGCACATCAGCCACTATCAGTCACACCCTCCAGAGCTGCAACAAGCTGGCTAACAGCTCCTGGGATGACAGTGGCCTGGTGTTCACTGGACAGCGACCCCTTCAGGCAGGCCTCTGAGCACCCAGTTTATCCACAATATGTTCACTTCTACAGAACCAGGCTGGGAGCAAAGCCGCTCCCACTCGGAAGAAATCCTTGTCCATCCAGGTAAGATCCAGTAGCACACAGCTGAACACAAACATCTGTGGATTCTCTCACATTAGCGAGAAAAAAGCAAAGTTTTCTTGCCACTCCCCACATCCCCAGCCCTGTGTGGAGCCAAAGAAATCTGGATAGGGACAGTCTCTCTGCTTCCTTCCTGGACAGTGGTCCGAACAAATAAGTGGTCAGAAACAGCCACTCAGAGGATGGGACAGGGGACACCAGGAGAGTGCTTAGACGGGGGCCCGACCTTTGTTGTTTCTCATAAAAAGGAAAGAGATGTGCACACACAGACATCCACTGCAGTTTTATTTATAAGAGGTGCAAATCTGGAGACAACGTCTAAAATGTCCAGTAGCCGGGAAAGGGCGGACGGACTACGGTGAGCCACTGTGTGCTGTGTCCCCAGGAGTGGGGGCAGGGAGGGGGGCTGAGGCCTGGGCCTGGCTGGTACGGAGGCTTCACCACTGAAGTGGGGGCTGCCTGCAGCTGTGGCCTTGGGGCGATGCTAGCTCAGCCCACCCACTCCTGCTCTTTACCAGCTTGCTCTCCACTGGTCAGTTCACTCACACACTCACTCACTCAGTGATTCAACACGCTGACTGAGAACCCTCTGGGGCCTGGCCTCGAGGACCAGTGGCATCTCTTTGTCTCCCAGAAGTCTAGTGATGCAGTTCCTCCACAGGCTCGATAGTGCCATGACGGGGCAGCATGGGGCTGCGGGTGCAGGGCCTGGAGAGGGCTCGGGCCTGCGCCAGGAGACAGGGTCAGGGGAGCATCTTCACAGCGATACAAATCCCTTTCTCCTTTTATGTAAGAAAATAACCCCCAAATTTCTCAGTCAAGAGTGTTACAAAAGCAAATGGACAGTCAGTCTGGCGCCTCCCATCACCAGCCGTTCCCACAACTTCACTCACAGCTCACGGCTGAAACCTGGGTGCGCCGCCCTGTGGCGGGCTTTTGGACTTAACGTAAGCATTTCTCCCTTCTTCCTGCCCAGTCTCCCTCTCTGCGGTGACGGCTGCAGTGTTGTGGCACCACAGCTCAGTCCCCGTGTCATCTGCTGGTGTTTGTCACGTCCCATGTTTTGCTAGCATAAATAATGCTGCAGTGAGCAGTTCACCTCCTCCTTCCCGTTATCTTATCCCACTAAGATAAAGTCCCCACCAGTGGGGTCACCAGGTCAAGGGGTAGGAACATTTTTCTGGCTCTTGAAACATAGGGTCAAATTGTTTTCCCAAGACCTCACACCAAGTTCTGCGTCTCCAGGAGCCCGGGCGGGCGGGCGGGCGGCGTTCTTTCCTGTGTGTCCCGAGCCTCGACTCCACTCGGGACGGCACACCCTCCCCTCTTCCGTGGGGGCCGGGCCAGCAGACACTCTCATGGGACCTGCTTCACTCACTCATCTCCGAGGATGCCTGGGTTCAGAGGTGAAAGCCCTTTGAAAACGCTAAGACAGTGGGCAGGTGAAAGGGATTGGTCTTCCATGGGTCCACAGACAGCCCATCTTGGCCCCACAAACAGTGTTTGGGGATGGTTCATACCACGAGAGCCACAGAGATGAGGCGATGATAAAAGAAAGCTCCCCACGCAGGAATCAGGGCACCCGACTCAGGAAATTAATAAGGCCTGGCTTCCCCTTAACGAGGAGCCAATCCACCCACATTCCCCACGGGGGAGCAGGGTCCTTATGAGCAGCAGCCCTGAGCCTGTTCAAGAGGGGCCTCAGGGCCCGTTTACACACCTAGGGTATCCTAGAGGAACTGGACGTGGGCGTCAGAGAAATTGGGGGTCCTCACTAAGCAAACGACAGAGCTGTAATCAGGCCAGGTACCCCCACTGTGTACCACCCCAAGAGGAGCTGGCCTCCAGACAGCACCACACCCTCCCTGTGTCTGAACCCTGTCAGGAGCAGGTGCCAACATCTCTCCCTGACTCCATCCAGGGGACCCAGGCAGGGCCCATGTGGCTCTGCTTGGCAGAAAAGATACATACACGATTACCTTGGTTGGAGAGGATGGGCTGGGGCAGGGAGGCAGACGTGGGAGCCATGGTGGGAGGGGAGCCGCTGGGTCTGACACAGGGGGCAGCTGAGAGACGAGAATCCTCACCGACCTGAAGAAGAGTGCTCGAGTCAGCGCGGGAGAGAAAAGAAAGATCAGGAAGAACAGAACATCACCAGGGGTGAGGAGGGAGAAACCTGGTGGTTCTCACAAACATCAGTGATAGTGAAGGCAGTCTTGCCTAGTTCTCAGCAACACCATGCGGCAGGTACTATCACTGCCCCCATCCTGCAGATGAGAACACTACAGGGCATCACTTGTCCAAGGTCATGCAGCCTTGGAGGGGTGCAGCCAGGAGTCGGGGGACCTGAGCACTCCCTGGGCCCAGTTCTACCGCGAGCCAGCTCTTTCCTGGCAGGCTCCTCACTGCTCCTCCCGCCTCCCACACAAAGACCCACCTTCTTCTCTGGGTTGTTCAGTTTGGACTTGACCTCCTTGGCTTTCTGAATCGCTTTTAGCACTTCCACAGTGTCCAGCTCCTTCTCTGTGGTTGCTGTGTTGTCCAGACAGACCTACAGAGTCCAGAAATCGCCATCAGTGTAAGCGCCAGCAAGAACGGCAGAAACAGAATGGCAAGAGCCCTGGTGAGGTGAGGGCCAGGCCCTGGGAGGCTCTGCCTGCTGGGAGGTGAGCTCCTCAGACCCACGAAGTGACGGGCAAGCTCCTCGCAGCAGCCCAGGTAGGTCCCATGCTGCCTGGTCCACCTCTGGGAGTCCTCTCCAAGAAGGGGAGGCAGGGGTGTAGGGTCCATTGGGAAGGCCTCCTGGGTGGCTGAGAGTAGGGGAAGGTGGTAACTTGAACTAAGCCCCCAGTTATGGCAGAACTCAGATCAGCAAAGAGCCAGGGGAAGGCCTGGACCCCCATCTGCAAATGCAGGAGGGAGCTGTGGGCTGGTGGGCAGTGCAGGGTGGCAGTGTGGTCCAATGAGGCAAGGTCCCAAGGGTCAGCCCCATGTGGCGAGGGAGCCTCCCAAGGTCTAGGGCCAGGGAGGGGAAGTCCTGTCAACACTGTCTTGGTGACAGCACGGAGAAAGGGGCACTTGGGGCCCAAAGGAGATTGGTGGGGAGGTGAGGTAAGGCGAGGAAAGGATGCAAACAGACCCCCAGGTATGTTCTGTCCTGGGATTGGGGAGGATGGCGGAGATGCCTGCTCAAGGCTGAGGAGACAGGTGAACCTGGCTCAGTACCTGTTTGGTTGGCATGGTGGCAGGTGGCTAGACACACGCAGGCAGCAGATACTAGGCTGGGCTAGACTGGCAAAGGTGGGCAAATCCTTTAGATTTGTAGTCAGATTTTATAGCCAGAAGTTGTCCAGGAAACTTGATAGTTTTAAATATCTTATTTCTGACCCTTGCCTATAATAAACAACGTAATTTTTTTTTTTTTTAAGGAAGATTAGCCCTGAGCTAACTTTTGCCAATCCTCCTCTTTTTGCTGAGGAAGACTGGCCCTGAGCTGACATCTGTGCCCATCTGCCTCTACTTTATATGTGGGATGCCTGCCACAGCACGGCTTGCGAAGCGGTGCCATGTCCACACCCAGGATCAGAACCGGCAAATCCCAGGCCATGGAGAAGTGGAACATGCGAACTTAACCGGGCCGGCCCCAACAATGCTACTTTTTAGAAAGATCAAGACAGGGCTGGCCCGGTGGCACAGCAGTTAAGTTCGCACATTCCACTTCTTGGTGGCCCGGGGTTTGCCTGTTCGGAAGTTCGGATCCTGGGTGCAGACATGGCACCGCTTTGCAAGCCGTGCTGTGGCAGGCGTCTCACATATAAAGTAGAGGAAGATGGGCACAGATGCCAGCTCAGGGCCAGTCTTCCTCAGCAAAAAGAGGAGGATTGGCAGATGTTAGCTCAGGGCTAATCTTCCTAAAAAAAAAAGAAAGATCAAGATAGTCCCTCTACACTCAGTCTGTGCCTGCTGGTTCGTGGGAGCCCTCCTGGGGGAAGCATGGCGGCTAGCAGCCCCAACAGGACAGCAGTGGGAGGAGGAGGGAGTCTTTTCCTGGGGAAGTTGCAGACTTCCCAGAACTGAAAGGGCCTCCAGGGCGGGGACATTCTTCTGCAGTAGGCAGGCTCTGCCTGTGAAGATACGGACTGTCTCTTGGAGGGAGCTGAGCCTGGCAACCCCGGCAGCTTACCTCAGAGGCCCTCTCTCCAAACTGAGCCAGCACCTTGGTCCGGTAGTCAGGGATGATGCTCAGAGGGTTGTTCAGCAGAGCCACGTGCTCCAGACACGGGAGGCTGCCTATGCTCCTGACCTCCTCCATCTGCAAAGGCACGAGTTCCACTCGCCTTGTCCGTTTTTTAACACTTCAGCAACATGACAATATGTTTGCTGGCCTCTTTTAAATGAAAGGAAGCGTCCCACTCTTCCTTAAAGTGTTAAACACCAAGGCATAGTCATTCCAGAACCCTGAGATCCTCCTGGGACGTGACTCACCTGTTCGATTCTGTTGTTGCTGAGATCCAGGTTGACCAGGGAGTAGAGCTTGTGCAGGCCACTCAGACTCTCCAGGAGGTTGCCCGCCAGGTTCAGGGTCTTGATGTTCCCCAGTTTGGTGTGAACCCCGTCCAAAGAGGTGAGTTTGTTGTAGGACAGGTCCAGGTGCACGAGGTTGTACAGGTGCTGCGGCAGCATCAAGAAGACGGTAAAGTGGTTCAGGTCAAGGCTCCAAAGAAAGGGGACCTAGGCTAATGGTGCGAGGGGCCTTCCGACCTACAATGACCAGTTCCGTAGGTCGGCTCCATTCCCTCAGACCGTTACATGGGAGGGAAGCCCCTCTTCTCCCCTGCAAACGCCCCAGCCCAGTGGCACCCCCTCCAGAGGCAGTGTGGCCCTCAGGGTAGGTGCAAGCTGTGAAAACGAGGCTGGCCATCTTCACGATGGAGCTGCATCATCTTCATCACACTCCACTTGTACTTAGGCATCTTTTCTAACCCTTTGGAACCAGAGCAATAATCGCTCAGTGCATTGTTGGGACCCTAAAGGGATGGCAGCAGCCTCTGCCCCTGCAAACCTCTGGTGCACCCAGACACCTTTTGTGAGTCTGTGAGACAAAACCCCAGGGGATGGCCAAACTCTGAGGGCTGAGTCAGCCTCCTGAACTTTCAGGGACCCTGTGAGAAGCCCGCAAGTGGCGACGGTCTCCAAAGACACTAATTACCTGCAGGTTGTCCACGACCAGCACTCCATTGTGACTCAGATCAAGGAACTCAATCTTTGGAATCAGTTTCTTGTGAAAGAAAAGACAACACCCAACATTAGTCTAGGAGGCTGGACCCTATGCGGCCCCTGTACGCAGTGGACAGACACCCTGGGATTCCTCCTCCTAACCATGGACTCCTGGGCCGGCTGTCCTGCAGAGCCACAGGCAGAGCCACTTCCCGGTGCCCCCCCAGCGAGCACGTCCACAGGAACACACAGGGCCTCCAGTGCTGAGCACGTCCCACTATCTTTACAGAGCACTTGGCTTACGAAAGGGACAAATGGCAAGGACCCAGACAGAGAAGGAAGTCCACCCGTCCTTCTTGAACCCTTCCCACACCCACCGAGAAGCACAAACATAGGAATCACACGTCTATTGCCCAAAGGCCATCTGGATGTCACTCTTACGTGGGCACATCTGGGATCTGTGGAGTGATTTTTCTGCTCCACTCCTTGGGATTAGATTTCATTGCTTATTGTATTTCTATTACATCAAATGTACATCCAATTAACATGCTTCATTTGGTTCTAAGTACTACCATACCTATTTTAAATAATCCCATTTTGAAAGTAATTTAAAAACTGCAGGCAACGCACAGACCACTGGATACAGGATTTCTGTGGTCCTTCCAGAAAAAGCCAAGTTAAATACCAAACCTCAGGGTTTGGTCAGGCCGGAAAAGCCCCTGGCGCCTACTGCTGGGAGCATACCACAGACTCATCAATCTCCGAGATGCTGTTGTGGCTCAGGTCTAGAGTGGTCAGCGCTTGCCATGTGGGGATGACAGCAGTCACAGGGCCTTCCAGGGCTGTGCCTTCTGGCTCCCACTCATCAAATTCCGAGGCTTCAGGAACGAGGACTTCCTGTGTAAGAACATCTGTTGAGCACCACATTCGGGCCCTCACGCAACACTCACTGGGAGCACAATCATTGCAAAATTTCAGGAAGGGCTTGAGCATATTTAGCATGTGGAAGTGAACTTGCATTAAATTGGGACTTTGGTTCATATGTGTTCCAACAATTGTGAAATAACTGAAAAGCTTAGCAATACAAAAGCTGCTTGGAATATGTTCTGGCTCTGTTTCAGCAGTAAATGCTTTTCACGCCCACAAGGGTCTTTTGCTATCCGATGACGACTTTTGTGGCTTATATTTCAGAGGCTGAGCCAGCCCCGTGGCCGAGTGGTTAAGTTCACGCACTCCACTTCGGGGGGCCCAGGGTTTCACTGGTTCAGATCCTAGGCACAGACATGGCACCGCTCATCAAGCCATGCTGAGGTGGTGTCCCACATGCCACAACCAGAAGGACCCACAACTAAAAATATACAACTATGTACCGGGGGGCTTTGGGGAGAAAAAGGAAAAATAAAAAATAAAATAAAATTTCAGAGGCTGAGGGGTCAAAATTCAGTGTTTCCGGGCAACTGTGCTTTCCAAGCTGGCACTGTGGTCCCCACTGCGGATAGCAGGCCCTTTTAATATTACTTCAAAGGGCTGAAATCCAACAATGCAGAGACAAGGGCAGCAGCATGGAGCGCAGGGACACCACTGAAGGTGAGGGAGGCCGGCTTCCTGGCCTTGACTTTTGATGCCCACGAGACCTCTCCTATCTCAACGCATCATTTCAGGCCCCTTGAGCCAGGCAGCAGGGAGAGCCTCAGAGAAGGACAAGGTTGCCCGACACCCTTGCTCTCAACACAAGCCTCCTTCTTTCAGCCAGTAAACCTCAAGTTTCACCAAACTCAAATCTGGATCAGACACTGTGAGTTGTAAAAGTAGCCTCTATGCTTTTTCTGCGCCTGAAGGATTTCAGTACTACTAAGATGCAATCCATAAAAAACTAAATAGAAAAGAAACCTCTTACATTCTCAATTCGAGTATTTCTGTTGTTCACATACAAACAACAGGGCCCACCGTATCAATAACCTCACCTGTCTCCTTTAAGTCCAGAGAACAATACACAAATGAGTGCTAAGCCAGGGCTTTTTTAGCTTAGAGAAACATTTACATCTAACTGATAAACATCCTGTCACTTGACACTGCTTAATAATCTGTTCATCAAAAACCGGTGACTTGCGGCCGGCCCGGTGGCACAGCAGTTAAGTGGGCACATTCTGCTTCTCGGTGGCCCTGGGTTCGCCAGTTCGCCTGGGTGTGGACATGGCACCACTTGGCAAGCCATGCTGTGGTAGGCGTCCCACATATAAAGTAGAGAAAGATGGGCACGGATATTAGCTCAGGGCCAGTCTTCCTCAGAAAGAGGAGGATTGGCAGATGTTAGCTCAGGGCTAATCTTCCTCAAAAAACAAAAAAACAAAAAAAAGGTGACTTTTTTTGGATGTGGGGAGGGGACCCAGTTCCTTAAAATACCTTGTTTAACAGCGTTGATTTTTATCTTTAGGAAGATTAGCCCTGAGCTAACTGCTGCCAATCCTCCTCTTTTTGCTGAGGAAGGCTGGCCCTGAGCTAACATCTGTGCCCATCTTCCTCTACTTTATATGTGGGACACCTACCACAGCATGGCTTGCCAAGCGGTGCCATGTCTGCACCCAGGATCTGAACTGGTGAACCCCGGGCTGCTGAAGCAGAGCACACGTGAACTTAACCACAGTGCCACCAGGCTGGCCCCTAATAGCATTGATTTTTGATGAAGACGTCGACTAACGCATCCCAGGGGCTAAATGCCAGGAGGTCCCTCATGAGTATGTGGCTGCCCAGGCCCAGAGCAAGGTCCAGCCTCTGGTTTCTGACAGACATCAGTGTCCACACCTACCCTTGGTGGGTGGACTACTGCACAGGACCCTGCCCCGCAGACAGTCCCCAGGCTGCAAACAGGTGGCGCTCACCTTCATCGAAGTTGCTGAGAAGCGGACGCTCATGGTGGCTAAGGTGGGCTTTGACACGACCAGCCCCCGGATGTGCTTGGCATCACAGTGACTTATCTGGAACAAGAAACAACTGTGTCTCAGAAACAGCACTGTTGCTGTCAGAAGTCCCAGGAAGTGGGTGTTTGTCACCCATACACAAAAGGAGCACAATCATCAGCAAACCTGAATCCTTAGAGGCAAGAAGCTACTCAAACCCTAAGTCTCTCTTTTTCCCAATTTTTAGCACTAACTAAACATTCTCTGAAGTATCTAGTAAGACTCACAATGAACAATGAACTCCATTTGCTCTGTTTCTAGGAGCTGCTAGGGGGCTTAGCAGGCGGATAGAAAGCATGAGCCATGGAAACCAGAGATGGGGAGCAAGGGGCCTCCTCAACACAGCGAGTGTGGTGGGCCCTCCTGCTCCCCAAGCCCTTCACTGGCCTCGGCCCTCCTGCAGTGGGAGGGAGGGTACAGGCCAAAACACGACCCCTCAAGCCACCTGCGAGCTCCACCCCCCCAGACCCCAGCCAGCAGAGCCTCAGCCAGCCGAGCCGGGGCTGAGTGGGGTGCTCCTCTTAGCCTCCAGTCCTTCCTTGGCCTGCACCGGCTGAGGCACACACCACAAGTTCCCATCAAGGGAAGTGGTCCTCAAGGCCTCTGAGACGAGCCCAGAACGCTGCAGGCAGAATAGTCCAATATGGAACAGAGGCTCTGGAGTCAGACTCAGTTGAATCCAGATCCCAGCTTTCCCCTTATTAACTATGTGATCCTGTCCAAACTTCCTTACCTCCCTAAGCCTCAGTTAACTCAGCTGTAACGTGGGAACAAAAGCGCCCACTTCACAGGGCTGTTGGGAAGATTTCGTCAAGGAGTGCACACCATGGCTGGCTCAGCACAGGGCTGAACACAAAAACCACACCCAAGAAACAGAGGCTTTAAAAGACTTTCAAATTGGTAACAAAACTGGCTTCGTGAACCCAGTTCAATAGTGAATAATGCAAAGTACTTCTTGTCAGGTGGGGGCACACCAGAGGGTAGAGAACTCCCAAAGCCCTCTGCTCATCTGCCTGACCCTCGAATGAGGAGGCCCAGAGGAACCAGGCGCGGGTGCTCCACTCTGTCCAAATGCTGCCCATGTGAGGGGCAGAGACACACACACCAGCCAAGAGCAGCCGGTGCCCCTCTTTCTCTGCTTTCAGATGGGCCTGACTTACCAAGATGGACTCTGCCACATACTGTCAAATATGAAAGCAACACTGCCTCACAATTAAGTCCAGACACCGACATCAAAACCACTCCTCAGTCACAGACAATCAGAAGCAAGACGATGCCTGTGGAGGGTCCAGCTTCGCCTGCACGCCGGGGGCACTGGGCCTTACCTCCACCTGATGAAGTGACTTGAATATAGACAAATCGAAAGGCAGTAGCTGCTCCTGAATGTTGCTGGTCCCAAAAGGTCCTTCTGTGCCAGAAACCTGAGGCCACAGATATGGTTTGAATTAGGGATGCTGCTGCAACCACCCCCATTCACAGGGGTTCATGGGGCAGTGCTGCAGCAGCTGTCAACCTGCACTTGAAGCTTTGCTTGGCAATGTGAGGCAGACTGGGCATGACCTCCACTCACCACTTCTATGGTCAACGCAGCATGCTGAAGCAGAGCTTCAAGCAAGGGGACACTGGGTCACGACTGCCCCCTGGTGCTCACAGCCAGAAGTGCAGTGCCAAGAACACCAAAGGTGGCCTTTCCCCCACGGCCCACACAGTCTCCTTCACACGCACTGCCAGCCAATGAGTTCTTTGGCTGCGTGACCACAACTGAGTGCCTCTCCACAAATGAGCGGCTTCAGCTTTACCTTAAGGTACTTAAGGCGACAGGTGAAGTCCAGGATGTGCCCAAGGTCAGTCTTGGCGTCCCCACTGGCGCATGTGGGCTTTCCCTGCTGCAGCTGCTCGGTGACCGCATATAGCTGCAGGGGCCCAATGACGAAGACCTGGCCGGCCCCCAGGAGCTGTTCCCCTGCAATGGCCATGCCCCGCAGGGTGAACACCCGGCCCCGGCTTAGGCAGGCAGCCAGGGCGTCTGCCCACTCTGCCAACAGTTTAACAAGCATTTGGTAAGCACTCACGTGCACTGCGCCTTGTCAGGACAAAGCCACGGCCCTGAGCACGCAGAAGCAGCTGCCCTCCTGAGCTCATAATGGGCACAGGGCAGACCCTGGACACGGGACTACGGAGGATGGAAGGGTCCTGGGAATGTGTGGCCAGGGAGCTTCCCTGAGGCGAGGCTCAGTCAAAACCTGAGGCACTGGACCAAGACAAAGCCGATGAGAGCCAGCACTGTGGATAACAGACCCACGCTGCAACCTCCAAGATCAGACACCTTGAGGTTAGGTGTAGGCCTGAGATGCCAGCACAGCGCAGGGCCTGAGAGCAGGCGGGGGTTCTGAGCCAGAAAGAGGTATTTGGCCCTCACTCTGCCCCTTCTAGTCAAGTACCCTCAAGCAGGTTACTGGGCCTCTCATCCTCAGTGTCCTCATCTGCACCTCTTGTGGGGAAAGTAGTAAGATGCCGCACACAAGGCCAGACCACAGGAAGTACTCATCACATGTTAGCTACATGCTCTCTGGCAGGGCCATGACCCAAGTTCGGTTTCTGTCTGCCATCTGAACCTTTCCAGGTAAGGACAAACCAGGTCCAAGAAAGTAGCTGCCACCCACCTCCCACAACTCCACCATAGGGCTGTGGAACAGATCCTGCAGGGTCCTTTAAGGAGGTGGGCAGATTTGACTGTGGACCAGGTTCAGGACTTTGGGCAACCCCAGGGAGGTGGGGCCTGGCTGGGACTTACTTGGCACAGCCCAACAGATGGAGCTCAGTGCCACCCGGGAATTCTGGCCACCTAACAGGTTGCGCCAAGTTGCCCACCGCGTTTCAGGAGCCCTGGCCACGTACCTTTTTCAAAAAGCTCCTCAGCCAGTGCCGCAGTGATACCATTTATCTCCTGCAGGGAAAACAAAACCCCTAGTCAGAAAGTCCACCTGCCCCCAGTCACCAGGACGTGCACAATCCCTGCTATCTACCTCCTCTGCTGCTGCAATGACAGCTCTCAGAAAGTTCAACAAGATGAGGGAGAGGGTAAACCTAAAACTAATCAAGGTGCTTAGAAAAGGAGACTAAATATTCCCAGTTATATGGACATTTTAAATGTCTTCTCAAAAGAAAAACGGAAAGCAGACTAATGCTGCAACTCTAAGCCCACACGGGCACTGGCTGGGTGCACTCGGTCCAGCAGGTGGGCACAGAGGACAAGCCCACAAGGGTACTGGCAGAGTGCACCGGGCTAGAAAGCCAGGCGCTCCCACGACTAGCCCTAGGAGATCCGAGGAGAGGGCATGGAACAGAGGAGGGCCCTGTTTCTTCTGGAAAGAGGCTCCCATCACCCTGGTGGGATAAAGGACCTCCCCTCCCAGAGCCAACCCTCCCCAAGAGTGGCCATTTCCACTTTCTTTCATGATCCAAAGGTGTCTTAGCAGAGACTGAACACTTGTTCTCTTCCACCTGCTCATCCCTGCAAGCCCTGCAACAGTAACACTCAGCCCCAGGGTCACGAGAAAGGGCAGGGAGGGATTTCCTTTCAGAATGATGTGATAAAGGCTGGCCCGGTGGGGCAGCGGTTAAGCGCCCACGTTCCACTTTGGCGGCCGGGGCTCGCCGGTTCGGATCCTGCGTGCAGACATATGTACCGCTTGTCAAGCCATGGTGTGGCAGGCGTCCCACATAAAATAGAAGAAGATGGGCACGGATGTTAGCTCAGGGCCAGTCTTCCTCAGCAAAAAGAAGAAGATTGGCAGCAGATGTTAACTCAGGGCTAATCATCTTTGAAAAAAAAAGAAGGAAAAAAAAGAAAAAAAAAAAGAATAAAAAAAAAGAATGATGTGAGCAAGGAGGCATGACGAGTACAAGCCTTCAGTTGTATTAACAGCTAATGTGCTGGGGTCTTAGTTCACGCTGGACAATGGCCTGAGCTCTCGCTATGTACTGGCTCACTCAATCCTCCCGAAACTCTGATGTTATTTTGAACCCTTTTTCACAGAAGAGCAAACTGAAGTCAGAACTGCTGCAATGCTCCAATTTTACATGGCTGCACACTAGCAGAGCCACACTCCCAAGCACTTGGCCTTGAAGCCAGCCTTTCTGTGTACAGAGCAATTGCCTCAGCACTTAAGTGGTACAATCGTGGGGCTGGGAGGGCCCCAGAGGCCCCCAGGCCCTCAGCCCCACATCCTGCAGGTAAGATATTTAACTAACTGACAGATGGCAGCCCACAGGCCTTTTCGTAAACAGGTGCAGATGGAGGCTGCACAATCACCTTCATAACTCACAGGAGCATCTCTGCCACCAGGACGTGACACTCACACGGGTATGGGACTCCAATGGCACCAGGCTGCCGGAGAGACAGTGTCCTTTCCCTGTTTTTCTCTGGTTGTTTGTCTCTTTCTTCTCTTTTATACATAATTGATATTCTAACGGGTGTTTATGTGCTGCAAACACCTTCTCCCCAAGCACGTGCCCTCACCTTTGCGCACAGTCCACAGTGGTTTTCCCAATAGAGGGAGGTTTTTCATGTCTTTGCTGTTTAATCTGTGATTATTCTCCTTCATGATTTCTGGGGCCTCTTCCCCCATCCCAAGATGGTAAACAGATTCTCCTAATTTTGTCTTTTAGTACTTTATGCTATCTTTTTTTTAAAAAAGTGCTGATTTCTTTAATCTGCTTGAAATTCAGTTTATACATAATATGAGAATAACTCACCTACCCCCACAAATGGACAAAAAGCCAAAGGAGAAAAATGAGCAAATACAGCCCCAGCATCAAGGACTCGGTCTGGCAAGATGCAGTGTCCAGTACAAAAAGGCCCCGAGAGGGGCCGCGCAGCTCTGAGGCTGCAGCCAGAGCGAGGATGGACCGTCAGCTCCCTCGGAAGCTCAACTTCAGCCTCTTGCAACAACGCAAACTCAACGACATTTTCCTCGGCTGCCACGGAGAACTGAAGATCAGGAAGAGCTGAGAAGGATCCAAGGCTCACTCCTCTACCAACAGGTTTGAGAACCAAGCCCCGTCTCCAAATCGGTACTTCCCCATCCTCCCCGCAGTCAGAATCACCTGAGGAACCTCGAAAGACGCAGATTCCTGAGCAGCCCCCAGGGGCTGCCGATAGGTATGCACCCACCTCAATTCCCTGAGAGTAGCTCCCAGGGCTCTCCGGCCCCAGTATTTGCGGCCTCACATGGGAACAGGGCACCCTGCCCACCATCAGTACCAAACAACCCTCACCCTCAAAGTTACAATTCTTCAGGCAGCTGGAGTCAACACTAGCCCTGCTAAGGGGAGAGGACTGGAACTTCTGGAAAACACAGAAAGCTGAGAGATGGTGAGGGCCAAGGGTTCATGCTAAGCAGAGCCCTCTTCACTTTTGAGCAATCTAAAATGCAAACTATGTAACAATTTCTCTCCCTGCTCTTTGGGGCACAGGAAGTGCGCTGCTGCAACTCTATCTACTTAGTTCCCCAGGCTGATCTTCACCTTGGGAGAATCCTTAATCACAGAGGAACAAAGAAACGCCTCAGCCCTCAAATCTAGAGCACTAGTCCCATCAGAGAAGCATTTTGTCTGTATCCCCAGACAGTGTTCTGGTTAAACTGTGGCCTTGTGGGCAGTCAGGCCTCCCCTTAGCCAGGAGGAGACAGGGGGCCTTGGTGGCCCCCAGTCTAAGCTGCTGCTGATACTGCCAGGAGCTATCTGTGGGGAAAGGGGACTTCCCACATGCCCCACCCAATCTGTGCTGAAGGGACTTGAAGTGCTGAAGGGACTTGAAGTGCTTCAGGGCGCCACAAATGTCTGAATTGAAAGGTATTTTTGAAGAAAGATATTCTTAATGCCTCAATAAAAATTATTAGCTATGTTTAAAAACTATAACACTGGGGCAGGCCCAGTGGTGCAGCGGTTAAGTTTGCACACTCCGCTTCTCAGCGGCCTGGGGTTCGCCAGTTTGGATCCCGGGTGTGGACATGGCACCACTTGGCAGGCCATGCTGTGGTAGGCGTCCCACATATAAAGTAGAGGAAGATGGGCATGGATGTTAGCTCAGGGCCAGGCTTCATCAGCAAAAAAGAGGAGGACTGGCAGTAGTTAGCTCAGGGCTAACCTTCCTCAAAAAAAAAACAAAAAACAAAAAAACACTATAACACTGACCCCCAAATGTGTCGGTGTGCAGCCTTGGGCTGTAGCTCTGTGACCGACATCCTGACCGAGCATGTCTGCGTACACAGAGCCCGTGACCAGGTGCCCCCACCACCCACCCACCTGCCCTCAGCGCAGAACCCCAGGCAGCCCGACACTCCTGCTGGCACACACGTGAGGAGAGCACGTGTCAGTGGGGCATTAGCAAGGGACTCCAATACATGTCACTGTGCAGTTTACACACACACATTGAGGGCTGGAGGGGTCCCTGTTCAACTTTTATTTCACATCTGTGATGAGGCATTCTAGTAGGAGTCAGGTATATTATGAGCAATTCGACTTTAAAAATCCCCCATTGAGGGATTCAAGCCTAAACTTTGACTGAAGAGGGCTCCAAGACTGTAAGTAAGTTGCAAAGAAATCTGTTATCATTTACAGCCTCAGTCCTTTGCAACTAAAACAAATGACAGAAATAAAACGGATGTTGAAGCCAATGTTAAAATGGTAACAGTTCCATTACAGCTCACGATTTCAGATTTTAAAAAGTATCTCTGTTCTAGCCAACTAGCTTTAAAATAAGAAAATGATCTAAATGCCACCTTTGAAGAGAACTGAGCACTTTCCTTACTAGGGCAGTGGTATTGGCTGGCACCTGGTGAGCCCCTGCCACGAGCCCACTGCTCTTCTAGCCCCTTTACCTTCACTGCACAGTCTCTTGCAATCCTCAAGCGCCTGGGGTCATCACCCTCCAGGTCACAAAAGAGGAACTGGGACACAGAGAGGTTAAATGATTGACTTGGAATAAAATGTCAGGAAGCAGCAGGGCTGGGAGCTAACCTTGGCTCTGCCTGCCTCCCAAGTCCACAGCTAGACGTCCTGCCCCAAAATTGTGTGCTGGAATTCTCCGTGGGATTCCATTGCACTGAATTTGAAAACCTCTGCCATCGGGGTTCTAGGATGAGGTCTGTCACTGAGGGTCCAGGAGTCTTAGGGCACAGCTATCTAGAGAGAGACAGCACAGCAACAGGCCAGTGCCCTCTCACAGCAACCCAGGGCTGCACCAGCCCCTAGATTCCCGGTCTCAGAGCTGGCAGGGGAGAGAAGCAGTGCTTTCTTTCATTGCCATTAAAATCCACACTGCAGAAGAATGAAGTTGGAGCCCTACCTCATACCATATACAAAAATTAACTCAAGTGAACCAAGACCTAAACAGAAGAGCTAAAACTATAAAAGTCCTGGAAGAAAACATAGTTGTAAATCTTTGTGACTAGGATTAGGCAATGGTTTCTTAGATATGACACCAAAAAACATAAATGACCAAAGGAAAAAAAGTGAATTTCATCAAAATCTAAAACTTTTGTCTTTCAAAGGACACTATCAACAAAATGAAAAGAATCTACACAATGGGAGAAAATACTTGCATATCACATTTCTGATAAGAGTCTAATATCCAAAATATATAAAGAACTCCTACAACTCAACAACAAAAAACAAAAAGAACCTAATTTTTAAAAGTGCAAAGGATATGAATACATTTTTCCAAAGTAGACATGTAAAAGACCAATAAACATACGAAAAGAGGCTCGAGAGGCTGGCCTGGTGGCGCAGCAGTTAAGTGCACACATTCTGCTTCAGCGGCCTGGGGTTCACCGGTTTGGATCCTGGGTGTGGACATGGCACTACCATGCTGTGGCAGGCTTCCCACATATAAAGTAGAGGAAGATGGGCACAGATGTTAGCTCAGGGCCAGCCTTCCTCCACAAAAAGAGGAGGATTGGCAGCAGATGTTAGCTGAAGGCTAATCTTCCTCAAAAAAAAAAAAGAGAGGCTCAATATCATTAGTCATTAGGGAAATGCAAATCAAACCACAATGGGATACTAATTCACACCGACTAGGACAACTATAAAAAAAATGGACAGTAACAAGTGTTGACAAAGATGTGAGGAGATGAGAACATATACACTGCTGGTGGGAATGTAAAATGGTGCAGCTGCTGGGGAAAATAATTTCCTTCTTTCTTTTTTTTCTTTTGTTGCCACATCTGTGGGCCAATCTTTTTTTTTTCCTCTTCTCCCCAAAGCCCCCCAGTACGTAGTTGTATATTCTAGGTGTAGGTCCTTCTGGCTCTGCTATGTAGGACACTGCCTCAGCATGGCCTGATGAGCAGTGCTAGGTCCGCACCCAGGATCCGAACCTGCAAAACCTTGGGCCGCCAAAGCAGAGCAGGCAAACTTAACCACTCAGCCACAGGGCCGGCCCCTACAGTTCTTCAAAAAGTTAACAAAGTTACCCTATGACCTAGCATTTCTACTCCTAGTATATACTCAACAGAACTGAAAACACGTCCACAGAAAAACGTCTATATGAATGTTCATAGCAGCGTTATTCATATTAGCCAAAAAGTGGAAACAACCCAAAGTCTATCAACTGATGTTGGATAAACAAAATGTGATATATTCAAACAACAGAACATCAGTCATAAAAGGACCCAAGTACTGATCTATGCTTAGGAATGGACCTTGGCAGTATGCTAAGTAAAAGAAGCCAGTCACAAAAGGCCAAATATTGTATGATCCCTTCTATCTGAAATATCCAGAATAGGTAAGTCCATAGAGACAGGAAGTACATTAGTGTCTGCTACGGGCAGGGGAGGATGGGAAGTGACTGCTAATGGGTACGGGGTTCCTTTTTAGGGTGCTGAATATTCTGTAATTAGATAGTGGTGACAGATGCACAACTTTGTGAATATACTAGAGACCAGGGAATTGTATACTTTAAAAGAGTGAATTTTAGGATATGTGAATTGTATCTCAACTTAAAAAAATCAATCCACAACTTAGCCAAATAGGGTTCCCTGGGTCTACCCTGTCCAATGTCAGCCCGACAAGAGGTGGAGCATGCTGGTAACAATTTCAGAGAGGACACTGATGGGACAAAGGTTACAAGAAACATTCCCTAAGTGCTCCCAGTCTATAGAAAAGGCTGACAAATCTTGTAGGCTTTGTTTGTTCAAACTCATTTGGAGATCTAATCTAGCGTATCTCAATCAGGTATAATTTTGCCCCTCAGGGGGATATATGACAATGTCTGGAGAGATTTTTGGTTGTCATAACTGGGTGGGAGAGGTGCTACTGGCAGCTGGTGGGCAGAGGCCAGAGATGCTGCTCAACAATGCACAGAACAGTCCCCACAACAAGCACCCAGCCCAAAATGTCAATAGTGCCCTGGAAGAGAAACCCTCACTTAATTTCATGATGAGTCAATTACTTTTAAATCCTTGGATTTATCTAACCCAGGAGCCTGTTCGATAAGAGTAATTTCAACTCTGTCCATACTGCTCCAAGCAGTAGAGCACGCCTCAAACCAGAACCACAGACGTGGGCTGGCCCCAGGCCCATCCCGGGCAAACCTACACCCAGACAGCAGTCCAGGCCTTTCCACGCCCAGAGGTGGGCAAACCTGAGGCAGGCAGCGAGATGACCTTCTCAAAGGCCCAGGTCTTAGGCAATGAATTGTACTTTCAATGGGCTGTGTATTAAGTTTTATCCTTAAATAACTAATCAAAGCTTTCTTAAAGTGCACTGTTTCTTAAAATACTAGCCAGTAAAGTTTATCAGAAAGACTCCCATAAGGAATGGAAGTGTCTTTTCACATAAGGAAATATAAAAAAAAGTCTACAACAGGAAACGGCTGCTAACCACATACATTGCTGGTATGTGCTAACTAAAATTCAAAGCATGTACACATCTGCCACGTGTCAATGCCACCCTTTTTCCCACACGGCCCCTCCAAGCTCGGTGGCCCAACGCTAGCACTATCACCTAATTTCCAGGCTCTAACTAGCGCTCCAAGAAAGGGTCAGCTTTCTCTGAAAGTCTTACTCTGAAAATACTTCAGGAAAGTTGTGTTTTAAATATGTTTGGGCCTTTACGACCACAACCCACAGGTCTCTTCCTAAAAGGAGAGCCTGAAAAGGCAGTGGATTCTTTCCCATCTTCATCACATAAAGGGAAAACAATTAAATGGAAACTATCCAAATATCTATCACCCAGAGACAACTACTCCTAGTATTTTGATGTATAACCTTCTAGAAGTTTCCTAGATAAGTATATTCAAATAAGCTTTTTAAAAATAAAAACGGGACCATACTCTGCATACTGTTTTATGGCCTGCTCTTTTCATATAGCAATGGACTTATTGTTCTATGTCAATAAATCCACTGCCACACCACCATTTTTCCAGCAGCCTAATATCCAATTATATAGTTGTACCCTTTGATTTTTTTAACAACATCCCCTCCTGTCGCACTTTTGATTGTCTTCAGTATCTGGTTACAACCCTGGAAGGACCACCTTTGTACCTAAATCCTTTCCACAGTTGCCTTATTATTTCCTTAGAATAAATTTGCCGAAGTGGAACTGTTAGCTGTTTTTACTGTTTTGGTTTCACACTGCCAAACTTCCCTCCTTCAAGTATGACAACTCATTCCGTCACCAGCAGCCCATGAAAGCTGTTCCTCCACCCAGAAGGAAGTGCAGACCTGCTCCATGACATCCACTCCCAGCAGAGGAAGGGAGCTACCCTCAGTCTCAGCACTAGGACCCTGAGGATGCTCCGAATGGCAATATTCTGCCAACACAGCCTGATCCCTTAATTAGTCTTGAATTGTGAACCAACAACTCAATCCTAGTCTATGCCAGGTGTCAGACGTTTCTATTCTATCCCCATCTATTTGGATAGAAACCTGGCTTCAACACCTACAGGATGTTTTTGCTAAACAAAATGCCTTGTGGTGGAGGAAACCTCTCTGTGGCCACAGTTAGTCTAACGTAACACAGATCTGTCAACGAACATGCTTCTGCCCACACTCCATCCCCACCAGGGTGATGTTCCTCCATTTTCTAACCTCAGGGTCAAACTCCATCCCACCTCTCCTCAAAGATGAGGTCTACAGTGGTTTGCTGCCTCGAGTTTTGGCAGTTGAGGGCCTGCAGGAAAAGGAGAAAACCCAAGAGGAACTTACATAGTAGTGAAAATGCAAGAAGTGGGCCAGCACCCTGGGGGCCACGCCCGGGAAGGCGGCCAGGAGCGTCTGCAGGTAGACCTCCAGATCCTTCTCCCGCTTCTCCACCAAGCTTCTTGAGTTTTTCCCAATCATCTTTTTGGGCGGAAGGAGATTCTTATCAATCTTTCTCTCTGCCACGAGCTATAAGAAAACATAAGCTTGTCAATCAAGAGTTCCGTGAGTGCGCAAGACAAGGCAAGGAGCCCAAGGGCAGGCACTTGTCCCAACTTCCACCGGCCCTCCTGGCAGAAGAAACCAGGATTAGGGCTCAAACTAGTGCACCTGGGATTTGGTCTCATCAAGTGCAATTAGTATTAGAAATACCAATACAACTCCATCTGCAGACTTTGCAGACATTCAGATAAGTAATACCTCCAGGCCCCTAAAATTAGCATCCTTTCCAAATCAGAATGAAAACCAATCAGGGTGGTGGCCTGTCTTTAAAACTTCATGCTGCAAATGACCCAGAGAAAGGGAACTCTCTGCACAAACTAAGAAAGAAATGGAATCCCAGCCAGATATTCAAGTAGAGGCTCTGGAATAGTCAGGTGGAACAAGTTCAAACCTGTTCCCTCTCTAGGAAACTGTCCCAGCATCTCCCACTGGAGCTGGGACTGGCAATCTTAAAACTGAAGTTCAAAAATGCTCCTCGCACATCATCTCATGCTAGGGGTGAACTCCCAGGATCCACCGGTTTTTTTGCCAATTACATTAATAAACTGGTTTCTTAAAGAACATGAGGCATTGCTCTAAAACTAGTGTGTGGCACAATGGGACCCTGACCTAAAAGCTACCAAGCCCCGAGACAAGGGTCCCCGGCTCTCAAGGGTTACCTTTTCATGCAGGTCATGGAAATCACTGTAGCGGTGCTTGACCGTCCACTCATGGCTGCCATCCGTGACCTGGATGATGTAAACCTAAAAGGGAAAACCGACAGCCCTTGCCCACTGAGCAACAAGGAGAGCCCCGGCCCTTGTTGCAGGACTAAGTTGGGCTGCCCTTGTCCCCCAGCCGCTGCACCTGACACCGGCTGAGGAGCAGGCCCCGGCTCAGCAACCTCCACGGCCCTAGCACTGGATCTGGCAGGCACATGGGATAAGTCTGTGGCTTTATCCCACTTCAAGGAGGAAAAGGTGACTATCATAGTATGCCATCTCTAGTTTTTTACCTCCAGCCTCCAGGCAACTCAAAGCCCAATCCAACCTGAGCTGCAGGCAAGGCCACTCCTTCCAAAGGAGGCAGAAGAGGGCCAGGTCTGGCAGGACCAGCTTCTCTGCTGTATTCTCCCTCCCCTGCCCCCCACCGGCCCTGACAATATCCTGGAAGCAAGTCCTTTTCCAAACCTTTAAGCTGGTTTGTGGCTATCAATTCTGCTGTTGAGCCAGGAGTTAAGGTACTAACAAGCTGATGGGAGGGTGGGGGAAAGGCAGTGATGGACAAGCAAGCCCCAAAAGAAGACAATGTGGCTCGGCACTTAAGGGAATGGGTCTTGGAGTCAAGGAAGACCTGGGTTTAAAACCTGGTCCTGCCATTTCCTGGCTGTGGCTTATGTATGAGTCACTTAGGTAACTGACTGGGAGCCTCAGTTCTTCCATCTTAAAATCTGGTAGTTTCAAAATCAAATAGGGTAATGCACACAAAATGCTTTGTACTGGGCCTGACACGCAGCCAATGTTCAGGAAAAGCTAGGTGTGTTAGTAATATTCAACTCAGCACACCCGGAGACAAAACAGTAGCGTGGACCTGGATTGCCACATCCCCCACACCCATTCAGAGAAGGGGCTCAGCCCTGAGGAATGAGAGGAGCTTTTGAGAGCTGCCCCTCCAG